>NC_089586.1:18363701-18582858 GCF_019320115.1 Miscanthus floridulus | reverse complement strand
CGTGCGACGCGGGCAGGGCATGCGGAGCGGTCCGCCCGGATGGGACGGACCCCTGTGGCGTATCTTTAGATTAGGAAAGGACCAGGTCTCTTCCTCCCAGCCGCCGCCCATACTATATAGATAAAGAATTACTTTGCAATCTCTGTTGAATTTTCATCACTCCATAATAATGAGACTTGGATCCTCACTTCTGTTTATGGTCTGTGCACTCCTGAAGAAAAAGTGGAATTTATGAACTGGTTTGGAAATATACAAATGTCAGATGAGGTAGACTGGCTCATTGTGGGGGACTTCAACCTCCTAAGAAAACCAGAGGACAGAAATAGACCTAGGGCAAACATAGCAGAAATGATGTTGTTAATGAGGCTATCAGCTCCTTGGGAATAGTTGAAATTCCCTTCAATGGTAGGAGGTACACCTGGACAAACAAACAACAGCCACCACTTCTAGAAAGATTAGATTGGTTCTTCTCCTCTAATGCCTGGACCCTCAGTTACCCCCATACTTTGGTCAAGTCTCTTATAATGGAGACCTCTGATCATTGGCCATGTGTCATTGAAATAAGAACTGCCATCCCAAGAGCAAGAGTTTTCTGATTTAAAAATTATTGGATGACACATGACAGCTTCCTTCCTCTAGCTACAAACACCTAGAATTGAGTTTTTCATCTGTAAGATGTTGCAATGCTTCTAACTGCCAAATTCAAAGCTCTTAGATGTAGCCTTAAAGCTTGGCAGTCTCAGCTATCAAATATCAAAACCACCATATCCAATGTCAAATTTGTTATCTCCTTTATGGAAGTAATTTAGGAATGGAGGGATTTATCTCTGTAGGAGTGGAACTTCAAAGAAATTCTCAGTCGCAAGTTAACCAGCCTCCTCCACCAACAGAACTTATACTGGAGACAAAGAGGAACCATCAGATGGGTGAAGTTAGGAGATGAAAACTCCAAATTCTTTCATGCCAATGCCACCGTAAAGTATAGAAGAAATCTTATCTCAGGCCTTGCTGACAATGATGGCTCCCTGGTTTATGATCATGCACAGAGGGCATATCTCATTTGGAGGGATTTCAAAGATAGATTGGGAACATCCAATTTTGAGAATATGCTCTTCAACCTTGACTCTTTGTTAGATAGTGGGGTGGATCTGAGTTCCCTGGAAATTTCATTCAATAATCAGGAAATAGATATCATAAAAAATCTGCCAACTGATAAGTCTCCAGGGCCTGGTGAATTCAATAATGAATTTCTCAAAAAGTGATGGCCTGTGATTAAGCAAGACTTTTACAACCTCTGCTCTGCCTTCTATAGTGGTCAGATCTGCCTTCAGAGTATCAATGGTTCACACATCACTTTGGTCCCAAAGATTGATGGCTCAACAAGGATAAATGAGTTTAGACCAATTTCATTGCTTAACTCCTCTGTTAAAATACTCACTAAACTTCTTGCCAACAGGCTCCAACCCCACATAACCAAGTTAGTGCATCTGAATCAGTATGGCTTCATAAAAAAAAGAACCATCCAAGATTGCCTTGTATGGTCTTTTGAGTACCTGTATCTCTGTCATAAGTCAAGAAAGGAGTTGGTCATCCTGAAGTTGGATTTTGAAAAGGCGTTTGATAGAATTGAGCACAAGGCAATGTTAGAAATCATGAAGAAGAAGGGTTTTGGGATAGATGGATCACTTAGATGGAATTAATCTTCAACACTGGCACATCTTCAGTTCTCCTGAATGAAACATCAGGGAAAGTCTTCCATTGTAAGAGGGGGGTTAGGCAAGGGGACCCCTATCCCCTCTGTTGTTTGTTTTGGCTATAGATCTTTTACAGTCTATCGTTAACATAGCAAGAGAACAAGGGCTGCTAAATCTCCCAATTCCCCTCCAACACTCCTCTGATTTCCCAATTTTGCAATACGCAGATGACACTCTTATTATCTTAGAGGGATGCAGTAGACAACTCTTTTTCTTGAAAGTCATCCTTAATTCTTTTGCTGCCTCCACTGGTTTGAAAGTTAACTTTCAAAAGTCCATGATGGTCCCAATTAACATGACCAATGAGAGGTTACAACATCTTGCAGCAACCTTTGGGTGCTCAACTAGAAGCCTCCCTTTCACGTATCTAGGACTCCCTCTAGGTCTGACCAAGCCGAAGAAGGTAGAGGATTTCATGCCTTTGGTTAACAGATGTGAGAGGAGATTGGTCAGCACCTCCCTCTTTGTCATGTGCGGGCGGGTGTACGCCCGGCGCAGGCGCGCCCGCGACATACGCAGGGCGGCCGAGCGCGCGTCCCAGGCGCGGAACGCGCCCAGCGAGGCCGATCAGGCACGTCGTGGCTAGGAGGCCTCAGTTGGAAAGTTATCAGGATTAGTTTCCTTATTATTATTAGCATCTATTTGTTACCTTAAGATTAGGAGTTTGTTTTCCTTTTGTTGGCAGCCGCAAGGCTATATATATATATTGTTGTAACCGGACTTGAGAAAATTAAGCAAGATTATTATCCTATCTTCCATCTAATCTCAAGCCTGCGGTAGAGGGGCATAACCTCACCGGAGAAGACGGCCGAAGGCTACGAGCTTCGCAGCCGAGGCCCTGCGCGTCGAGGGTTCGACGTCCTTGACAGGCTGGTATCAGTGGTCAGTCGCTCATCCTCTTCGTGTTCACAGTCCGCCGCGCCAGCACCCTCCCGCAACCAGCCGCCGCCCACCCACAACCCACCCACCACGCCCAGTCAGCCGCCGCCCATGGCCGAGCCTACCCTGACCGATCTCTTCAACGAGATGAAGAAGGTGTCCGCCAAGATCTCCACCCTGGAGGCCGATGTCGCCTCACTCAAGGAGAAGGCGCCCACGGCTGAGAGCTCCGACACCCGTCGCGCCGACAATCAGCGCGATCTCGAGTTCCATCCGAAGCACAAGAAGTGGGATTTTCCCCACTATGATGGCACGTCCGACCCCTTGCCGTTCCTCCACAAGTGCGAGGCGTACTTCCGGCAACATCTCACCATGCCGGAGGAGCGCGTGCGCATGGCGGCCTACCACTTGGACGACGCCGCACAGCTGTGGTTCATCCAGCTGCAGGAGGACGACGGCACGCCGTCCTGGGGGAATTTCAAGGATCTCCTGGACCTGCGCTTCGGTCCCCCCTGCGCTCGGCCCCCATGTTCGAGTTGGCACAGTGCCGCCGCTCCGGCGCCGTGGAGGAGTATGCCAACCGGTTCCAGGCCCTGATCCCTCGCGCTGGCCGGCTCGACGAGGCGCAGCGAGTCCAACTCTTCACCGGCGGCCTCGGACCTCCGCTCAGCAACGCCGTCCGCATCCACCATCCGGACACCCTCGTCGCCGCTATCAGCCTCGCCCGCCAGGTCGAGTTGATGGAGCTGGACCGACCGGCGCTTCCTCCCCCGAGAGCAGGCGCGCGCGGGCCACCACCGCCTCCACCGGCCGCGGCCAGAGCCGTCCTGCCGGGCCCGCCGCCCCTCCTGGCTCTCCCTGCACCGCCGGCGGCTGCGCAGCCGGGCCGACCCGAGGGCTCCCAGCGCCGTCTTACGCAGGAGGAGATGGCCGACCGCCATCGCCTCGGGTTGTGCTTCAACTGCAATGAGAGGTACACCCGTGGCCATAACCGCTTCTGCAGGCGCATCTTCTTCGTCGAAGGGGTCGAACTGGAGGCCGAGGGCGAGGACGCCGCCGTCGTGGACAATGCCGAGGCGCCCTGTTTCTCCCTGCAGGCGCTGGCCGGGGTGCCGATGGCGGGCACCATGTAGATCACGGTGGGCCTGGGGCCCCTAAGGCTCGTGGCTCTCCTCGACTCGGGCAGCACGCACAACTACATCGCGGAAGACGCAGCAAGGCGCTCCGGCCTGCCCCTCCACCAGCGCCCCTGCCTTACGGCGCTGGTCGCCAACGGGGAGCGCGTCGCGTGCGCGGGCGTCCTCCGCGCCGCGCCTCTGCTCGTCGACGGCGAGTCGTTCCCGGCCGACCTCTTCGTCATGCCGTTGGCAGGATACGACATCGTCCTCGGCACACACTGGCTCGGCGCGCTCGGGGCCGTCGTCTGGGACCTCAGCCGCCAGCGCCTGTCGTTTCAGCGCCACAGCCGCACCTTCTCCTGGACCAGCGTCGCCCCACCGTCGTCTCCGGCACTGCGCGCGACACTCGACACCGACTCCCTCCTCGAGGCGCTGCTGCTCGCGTACGGGGGGGTCTTCGCCGACCCGACCGGTCTGCCCCCTGTGCGCGCGCACGACCATCGCATCATGCTCAAGCCGGACGCGCAGCCGGTGGCCGTCCGACCCTACCGGTACCCGGCGGCCCACAAGGATGAACTGGAACGCCAGTGCGCCGCCATGATGGAGCAGGGCATCGTTCGCCGGAGCGACTCCCCGTTCTCGTCGCCCGTCCTCCTCGTCAAGAAACCGGACGGGTCGTGGCGTTTCTGCGTCGACTATAGGGCGCTGAACGCGCGGACAGTCAAGGATGCCTTTCCCATCCCGGTGGTCGACGAGCTCCACGGGGCTCAGTTCTTCACCAAGCTGGACTTGCTCTCGGGCTATCACCAAGTCCGCATGCGCCCAGAGGACATCCACAAGACGGCGTTCCGCACCCATGACGGCTTGTACGAGTTCCTGGTCATGGCGTTCGGCCTGTGCAACGCCCCGGCGACCTTTCAAGCCCTGATGAATGATGTGCTCCGGCCGTTCCTCCGTCGCTTCGTTCTGGTATTTTTTGACGATATTTTGATCTACAGCACGACGTGGGCGGACCATCTGCGACACCTCCGGACCGTCCTCGATACACTCCGCCGCCACCAGTTGTTCGTCAAGCGGTCCAAGTGCTCCTTCGGGGCGCCCAGCGTTGCCTACCTAGGCCACATCATCTCGGTGGCTGGGGTGGCCATGGACCCGGCGAAGGTCCAGGCGATCGTCGACTGGCCCACTCCTCGCTCCCCCCGGGCGGTGCGTGGCTTCCTCGGCCTCGCCGGATACTACCGCAAGTTCGTCCATAATTATGGGACGATTGCGGCACCGCTGACGGGCCTACTCAAGAAGGAAGGCTTCTCGTGGGACGACTCCACCGCAGCGGCGTTCGCGGCTCTCAAGGCCGCTGTGACGACGGCGCCCGTGCTCGCCATGCCCGACTTCAACAAGCTCTTCATCGTCGAGTGTGACGCCTCTACGTCCGGGTTCGGCGCCGTGCTGGTCCAGGAGGGCCACCCCGTCGCGTTCTTCAGCCGGCCGGTGGCGCCCCGCCACTCCTCGCTCGCCGCGTACGAACGCGAACTGATCGGGCTGGTCCAGGCGGTCCGGCACTGGCGGCCGTACCTTTGGGGGCGGCGCTTCATAGTCAAGACAGATCACTACAGCCTCAAGTACCTCCTCGACCAGCGCCTCGCTACGATCCCCCAGCATCATTGGGTCGGCAAGCTCCTCGGGTTCGATTTCTTGGTGGAGTACCGGTCGAGCGCCACCAACGTCGTCGCCGACGCTCTCTCGCGGCGCGATCAGGAGGACGGGTCGCTGCTGGCCATCTCCGCTCCTCGCTTTGACTTCGTCGACCGCCTCCGTCACGCCCAGGCCACGGATCCGGCCTTGGTCGCCATGCACGACGAGCTGCGGTCGGGCGCCCGTTCTACGCCGTGGGCGCTGGTGGATGGCATGGTCGCCCACGTAGGGCGCCTGTACATCCCGCCGGCGTCGCCGCTGCTGCAGGAGATTGTGGCCGCCGTCCACAATGACGGTCACGAGGGGATCCACCGCACCCTCCATCGGCTCCGACGCGACTTTCATTTTCCCAACATGCGTGCTTTGGTGCAGGAATTCGTCAAGGCCTGCGTCACCTGCCAGCAGTACAAGGCTGACCACCTGCAGCCGGCCGGCCTGCTGCAGCCGCTGCCGGTGCCATCGGCGGTCTGGGCCGACCTTGGCATCGACTTCATCGAGGCGCTTCCCAAGGTCCAGGGCAAGACGGTCATCCTCTCCGTGGTGGATCGCTTCAGCAAGTACTGCCATTTTATTCCTTTGGCACATCCCTACACTGCCGAGTCTGTCGCCAACGCCTTCTTCGCCGACATCGTCCGCCTCCACGGGGTGCCGCAGTCCATCACGTCGGACCGCGACCCAGTCTTCACATCGGCGTTCTGGCAGGAGCTCATGCGGCTCACCAGGACAAAGCTATACATGTCCTCCGCCTTCCACCCATAGACGGACGGCCAGACGGAGGCCGCCAATCGGGTCATCGTCATGTACCTGAGATGTTTCACCGGCGATCGCCCCCGCCAGTGGATCCGGTGGCTGCCGTGGGCGGAGTACACCTACAACACCACCTTTCAGTCGTCCCTGCGTGAGACCCCATTCCGTGTGGTTTACGGCAGGGACCCGCCGACCATTCGGTCCTACGAGCAGGGCGAAGCTCGGGTCGCGGCCGTCGCTCAAGAGATGGAGGAGAGGGCCGCCTTCCTGGATGACATTCGTGTCCGTCTGGAGCAGGCCCAGGCGGTCCAGAAGCGCGTCTACGATCAGCATCATCGTCGCGTCGTCTTCACCGTTGGGGACTGGGCGCTGCTGCGTCTCCGGCAGCGTCCTGCTGCGTCCATGCCCCGTGCGGTGCGTGGCAAGCTGAAGCCGCGCTTCGTTGGGCCATATAAGGTCACCGAGGTCATCAATGAGGCGGCCGTGCGCCTGGAGCTACCCCCGGATGCCCGTCTCCACGATGTGTTCCACGTGGGCGTCCTCAAGAAGTTTGTGGGGTCACCGCCAGCTGCTCCACCGGCGTTGCCGCCCCTCTCCAACGGTGCCGTCGTGCCTGCGCCATCGCGGGTGACACAGGGCCGCCTGGCTCGTGGAGTTCGCCAAGTCCTCGTCGAATGGGAGGGTCACGACCCCGCTGCAGCCTCCTGGGAAGACCTCGACGATTTCCGCACTCGGTTTCCTTCGTTTCAGCTCGAGGACGAGCTGGACTTCGAGGCGGGGAGAGATGTCATGTGCGGGCGGGTGTATGCCCGGCGCAGGCGCGCCCGCGACATACGCAGGGCGGCCGAGCGCGCGTCCCAGGCGCGGAACGCGCCCAGCGAGGCCGATCAGGCACGTCGTGGCTAGGAGGCCTCAGTTGGAAAGTTATCAGGATTAGTTTCCTTATTATTATTAGCATCTATTTGTTACCTTAAGATTAGGAGTTTGTTTTCCTTTTGTTGGCAGCCGCAAGGCTATATATATATATATATTGTTGTAACCGGACTTGAGAAAATTAAGCAAGATTATTATCCTATCTTCCATCTAATCTCAAGCCTGCGGTAGAGGGGCATAACCTCACCGGAGAAGACGGCCGAAGGCTACGAGCTTCGCAGCCGAGGCCCTGCGCGTCGAGGGTTCGACGTCCTTGACACTCTTCCTCTCTCAAGCAGGGAAACTTCAACTCACCGATTCAGTTTTTACCGCCCTTCCAACCTTTTTTATGTGCACTTTCTCTCTTCAAGTCACAATACAAGAACAGGTGGATAAGTATAGAAAACACTGTTTGTGGAGAGGAGCTGAGGATACAAATAGGATTTATGCCAAAGCTGCATGGCACATGGTCACAAAGTCAAAGGAGGAAGGAGGGCTAGGAGTACTTGACCTGAAAGCCCAGAATGAAGCTCTAATGCTGAAAATCCTCCACAAATTCTTTAACAAAGTAGACATTCCTTGGGTGCAGCTCATTTGGGAGAAGCACTATAGGAATGGTAAGTTACCAGATCATACTAAAAGGGGCCCTTTCTGGTGGTGTGACAACTTGAAACTGTTGGACAAATACAAGGAAATGGCTTCAATATCTGCTTCAAATGGATCCACATGCCTTCTCTGAGATGATTGTTGGCAAGGGCCACCATAGAAACTTACCTTCCCTGAATTATACTCATTTGTCAAGAAGCCAAATATTTCACTTGCTACTGCATCTGCAGTATCACCTCTTATAGATTTGTTCAATCTTCCTTTGTCTGAAGAAGCTTTTGGCCAATTTTCAGAATGTTCAGAACTCTCTACAGAACTTTCAGATTAGTACCGATCAGGATGTCTGGTCATATATATATATATATATATATATATATATATATATATATATATATATATATATATATATATATATATATATATATATATATATGGGGCAGCACCATATTTTCATCTAGAAAGGCTTACCATCATCTCAAAGATACCAACCCGACTCACTCTGTCTTTAAGTGGATCTGGAAATCCTCATGTCAACACAAACACAAAGTCTTCTTTTGGTTGTTGGCTCAAGATAGATTAAGTACTAGGAATATTCTGAGAAGAAAGAACCTCCACCTGCCATCTTACTACTGTGTGCTATGTGCTGATAGTAGTGAAGAAACAGTAGAACATTTTTTCTGAAACGCGGTTTTGCAAAAGAGTGTTGGTTCAGGCTTGGCCTGGCAGTGGATGATTATCTGAGCCAATTCCAAGTGCTTGAAAGCTTCAGGTTTCAGTTAGCTTTGGCCTTCTTCATGGAAATCTTGATCATCATAGCTGGAGCATTTGGACGATTAGGAATGATGCCATTTTCAGGGGAATTCAGAAGAGCAGTCAAAGGTGCCTGGAGGTGTTTAAACAAGTCTTTGGTCTGCTTTTGTGGCGCACAAAGAGGAAATACTTCCCTGCGATAGAATTATGGCTAGAGCATATTGTGTAATCCAACTTATTTTTTTCTATTCTTTTTTTTGTCTCTTGAACTGCATTTGCCTCTTCTTCTCCCTCTCTGTTTTTTGTAATGTCTGGTAACAATCTTTGTTACTTTTTTCTAATAAATCTTCGGTAGGGGCTTTGGCCCTTCCTGTTCTCTAAAAAAAAGTAAAACATGGTACTAGAAATTAATTATGATAAATCTGTGATCCTGACATGAGTAACTAAAAACTTCCAACGTTTATAACATTGAGCCATATCATTTTTTTAGTTTAAACATACTAGAAATTTGGAATGGGTGGAGTAGCTTTTTTCGTTGCAACACGCGCGCAAATTTGCTAGTAAATAAAAAGAGAAATGCTATACAACACTCGAGTGTTGGAACACTCGACTTGTCTCTTCCTCTCCATCTGCGGCCTCTCCCTCTCTTCTCCATCTCCGGCGGGCATAGAAGAAATTTTATAGGAGACAGGCAGGCCAGGCAGTGGGGGCAGGAGGGACAACAGTGAGGCAGAGGTGGCAGTGACGTCGCGCGGAGCAGGCGGTGGAGGCGGCGGCCGAGCCAAGTTAGGGCCAGGATGGCCACGACCATGATGGCGACAAGGGGGCAGGGGAAGGAGAAGGTCGCCACAGGCCGCGGAGCTCCGGCAAGATCCTACCACGCCGTGGCAGGGCGGTGGGCGGGAGCAGCTCATCGGGAGGAGGAAGAAGGTGTGAAGAAAAGAAATCGAGTGTTCAGCCCCCCTGAAACTAGGTATAGCAGTGGGTCGGGTGCGGGTGGAGTAAAAACCTGCCCTCGATGATACATGCTATATTTGGGTACGCCCACCCTTAATACGACTTGCTGGTGCAATGTCACACCCACACCGGCGGGTGTGTGTGTAATAAGAAGCTAACATATAACAAAACAATTATAAAATTTGAGAGAGACTAACACACCATTATCAATTTATCATCACCAATGAGTTGGAAGTTTACAATAACTTAAATCTAGTCTACTTCATATACATACTATATAGATAAAGAAATCCATACAATCATCCTAAGCTTTATATAGGATTGTGCCAAATATTAATAATTCTAAACGGAGGCAGAAAAAAAAAAGAAAAATATATGTTTCAGGCCCCGCGGGGTTACCGGCGGGTGAAACGTGACATCCGCCCTCGACCAGCCAGCCCAACCAGCAGCCGCAGCAACGCCCGCGCCCGGCGCCACAGTCGTTGCCCAGCGGGCCCCGCTCGTCAGCCGCAGCCGCACTGCGCCCCCCCTGCGCCCTTTGCCGCTGACCCGCGGGCCCCACATGTCAGCGACCGCCCCTTCTTCCCCAGCGCGCCGCGCGATTCGGAGGGCGCCGCCACCGTCGATCCGCCCCTAGCGCGCGAACCGAGGGTCCCCTGAGCATTTAGATAGGAGGCCTTGGCCGCCGCGCGCCCCTTTGGAAACCTAGCTCAGCCGCCGCTTTGAGCCCTACTATTGCGGGTCCGATGTTGCCCCCGCGCCCCCGCGGGTGAAATTGCCTGAAACACTCGGCACAGTGTCTTCGAGGTGAGCTAGGATCCCCTACCTGAATCGACCCGGCGAGGCGCTCGACGAACGCCATCCCGTCCGCGCCCCTCCGAGCCCGCCTTCGCCGATCCAACCGCCGTCGCCCGAGATCCAGCCCGCCCTCCTCTTCTCTTCTTCCTCTATCGGGTTGGGAGCTGGAGCTGTCGTGTGAGCTCTACCAAACGGCGCCCTAACATTGCCGAATCTCCTGCCGGAACTGCCCCGAATCCCCGATGCACCGCCTCATTCCTACTTCGAGATCTCTCCTCTCTATGGCATCTGCCCCGCCTCGCTGGTGGCGGCTCCCACTCATGGCGGCTTCCAATCCCCCCGTCCGTCGTGTTTCCCGGTGTGTTTTCTTCTTCTGATGCTAAAGTTTGCGCCTTTAGGACTCGTATATACTTTCGGATTTAGATTTTGAGTATTGTATGTACTTGCCGTTCTTATGTCAAATGGGAGAAAACCTTTACCAGAGTAAAAAGGACGAAAACTGAAATCGATTTCAGGCTTACATAACATTCCGTTGCAATTTCAGCCTTGAGTCGTTGATTGATGATGCCATCTTATTTATGTTGATGCTAAGATTGGTATTTCATACTACAGATTTTGTCATGGATCTCAGAACAAGGCCAGCAGCAGCAGTGGAGTAAGAGGCATGGAAAAGTCTGGTAAACCAGACAACAGACAGCTCATACCTTCTGCCAGGGATATTATGGAAAATGTTGAGAATAGTGACACAGCCAAGGAGTTCATAGCTCGCCATGGGAGTGTCAAGTGTATATGTAGTACTGGGAGGAGTTCAAGCGTGGATATCATTTATGGTGATGAAGAAGCTCGGAGGACAACTACGGATGTCACAGATGGCGAACAAGAAACATGGGAAACATGGGGGGAATTCGGGGAGGTTCTGCTAGAAGCGGACGCCGATAAGAGGGCAGCCAATGTGCTCCAGGCAGCAGCGGCACATCAATCCTCTGTTGACCGTGTAGTCCCTCTTAATAGGCTTCCAGATAGCAGTCACCGTGATGGTTCAGTTTACAGGGACACATGGGAATGGAAAAAAGACTACCGTATTGCGGACCGCACTGAGAGTAAGTGATCAATATCTCTTTTCCTATTTTGTTTGTTATTGAGACATTTTCAAATCATAGGGTCAATTGATTTATCCTCTGTTGAAATTGTTAGAGATGTTTTCTCCTCTCCCTATGCATGCGTAATGCATTGCTTTATTGTATAGTTGGCTTGTCGCTTGGAATATGCTTAAATCATAGGGTCAACTAGTGCTATCTGGGCTCCTGGGTTCTGCTCCTTTATTTTTTAATCATAGTTCTCCCCTATATATGTACTTTGTAATCAGTTAATCACTCTCTCTATAAAAAAAAGGGCTGACCCAGTGCCGGAGGCTCCCACATGAGTGGGGTCTGGGGAAGGGAAAAACCGAGGCAAGCCTTCCCCCCCGCAAATCTGCGGAGAGGCTGCTTCGAACCCACGACCTGGTGACTCAGTGAGACAGCTCTCACCACTGCACCAGGCCTGCCCTTCTTTAATCACTCTCTCTATAACTAGGAATATAGATGGATATTCATCTTCCTTCAGAAATCTTCAGGTTATAGATAGCATCATGCCATATACTGTGGAATATGTTCATAACATTTTGTTATTATTTTAAGGTTTTAGCACATATCATGCCCTTAGATGTTATTTCTGCCTAGTCTCTACATATGTCCAGTATTGTATCGTATTCTGCTTTCTTAAAAGCTGATGCTATGCCTTTTATTAAAAAAAAGTCTCTACATATGCAAATATTATTGAAAACTATGAAAATATTCTGTAACGTAGGGTCTGATGTTATATATCATCAGAAAACTTAAAAAGATGACTTCTAGAAGAGAAACAGAAGAAGAAAAAATTGAGGGAGGGGTGAAATGACCTGAAGCAGTTCATAGGTGAAGTGAATGTTAGCCGGCAATCAGGTGCAGACCCTCACCCTCAGCCATGCGCACACACAAACTTGAGAGTGATAGTGCAGAAGGGAGAACAGAGCACAAAACTCACTCAGAGTGTTGATGCACTACTTCGGAGTGCTACTGCTGCTGAACTACTTCACATCATACCATGGTAGCATATATATACAAAGAGTAAGTCTGAATCAATAATCTACTGTCCTATGGGGCAGGATAGCTGAGGGACACTAGCAGTCTACCAAAAGTCTAGTGTTCTCACTAAAGCTTGGCTGCTATTCAGCCCTGCGAAGTCTGCTGCTGCAGTTGCAGACTTTCATGTGCAAGAAGACCTAGCAAATTATCTAATAGTGAACCTAGAAACAGTTTAGGGGTTCTGAAATACATTGGGGTAGAAAAAGTGGAAGTTTTCCTTTCAGAGGTGATTAGACTCTTTCTTTTTTTAATGCAATGATATCCAGCTCTCCTGCGTGCTTGAGAAAAAAAAAACTCTTTTTCTTTGGTTTGGCCTGGAAGACATTTTGTGAGAGAGAAAGTCTTAGTACAAAGAACATAAATAGTTTCCACTTAGATGAAAAGGAAAATTTCAAGTGGCATATTCCCTTTTTTCGCTTGGCAAACATTTAGGGATCGAAGGAGTATGTTGTTTGCTGTATTAATTTCCGGTCACAATATAATTTTTATTTTTCTGAAGCTCGGTTGGAGGCAATGATGTTACCAAACCTTAGGGATGGAAGGAGTATGTTGTTTGCTGTATTAATTTCCAGTTACAATATAATTTTTATTTTTGTGAAGCTCGGTTGGAGGCAATGATGTTATCAAACCCCACGGATTGCGACATGGACAATGGAATTTGTTTGCGCCATTATCCTCGTCACATGTTGCAAATTTTCTCATTAAAGTTGGCTAAAATTCCTGTGGGTGCTGGCAAAGTAGAGTTGTATGGCTACATAGCAGCACGGGATGAGCTGGAACCATTTCTTAACTATGTCGTCAATATTAGTAGGGATGATCCCTTCACAGTGGAGCAGGTGCACATCCATACTTATCTGCAATTCTTTCAAGGGATAAGTCTAGCTAATAGGCCCAAGTATTGAGGTTCATTAACCCCCTCAAGTACAAAACAAGGTATTCAAACCCTTTACATATTCAACACCGTCTTAATAACCTTCTAGGCCAATTTTGGAGTGGTTCTGGGCTAGCAATAATTTTGCATGCCATGAGAGCAAAACCACCTCCAAAACCTCTCCTAGGGATTTATTTAGACTGTGGAATACTTATGGGTCAAATATCCAATTTTGTACTTGAGGGTTTAAGTAGATGAACCTCAACGCTTGAGGGAGTTAATTAAACTTGATCCATATTTTGAATTACTTAATTCATTTTTCTAAATATAAAGCCGAATTTGAGCATGCATAATGCATAGAATACAACAGTTGAGGTGTATGACATAGTATAATATTGGCTGTGCATGTGCTCTTGAATTATTTAATAGACGTAGGCTCAGTTTGCATTTTGCACTCTTGATTACTAAGTTACTTAAACCAGAATAAGCTATGGTCTATGTGCCATAGTCATTTATTGTGTTATAGCTGCTCCCCATGTATACTTTTCTCTTGAAAATACATATTTCTTTCTTTTAACTGTAATTTTGTAGGGTTCTCTTATCAACATGGCCCCAAAGCGCGGGATCAGTTTGGATTACGGTACTCTAATTGAATATGATATGAAGATCAAGACGGGTGAACAAGAGAAGGATGATCTACAGCTGATTGATGGTGTATCTGTGATAGGCCTCATGGGCACAGTGGATCGTTCTGTATTCACAAATCGCATCATTGGCGATTATGGTGCCATTGACATAAGTGCATCACGTCTTGATCGTGCGGTTGAGGTAACCGTAGAAGTTACCGCGTCAGAAGTGCAAGACATCTTCCGTTTGTGTCTCGGCTGTTTCATCAGCGGGTTACACGAAGAAATCCGGCTCTTTGATGGCACCATTGGTGAGCCCCGTGGCTTGAAGAGGTATGTGGTTGCGGTAGTGATGGGTACTCAGATGGAATTGAAGTTCAAGGTAGGCGCAGAGTCCTCCGGTTACTCAGAACATTGTTGCTCCTTCACGGCACACCAACATGGGCATGCCGATCAATTGATCAAGACTGATTTTGCGTCATTTTTGGTGAAGGTGACACGGTCTGTTTTACCTAATTAGAAAAACCTTTAAACCTGGGTGCGACAACTAAAAGAGTCTAGAGTGATTGCAGCAGCATTGGAACACTAGTGTAATAAAAAATCAGGCGTGCCCAGCTAGTAGTTGTAATAAAAAGTGGTCGTACTGTCTGCCTACATTTCAAGTTCATGGGCTTATGTTTAACATATGGAGGAATTTTCCAGCTAGACATCCATGGCGTGGTTTCTCTGTGATTTCGGGGTACTGTGAACAATCTTGGCAGGAGATGGTGGTTAGCTTCCCCTCAAAAAAAAAAAAAAGGAGATGGTGGTTAGCCTCATCCTGAATTGATCCAATCTCGTCGCTCATCAGTCATCACCAATCGTCACACTTCAAATCTATTCGATAGCAAATCAATCAGAAGCTACATCAGTCCAAATGTAAAGGATAAAATTTCCTATTTAACACTAGAAAAACTTCTACTTTTCTATTTGACACCCAAATTTAAAATCTTTCTTTTTTTGTTACCTCTTTTATTTTTTTTATTTCCTATTTGACACTTCCGTCAGTTTAGAACTCTAACAGTTTGCCGCTGTTGTTTATTTCCATTCACGAGGTCCCTTTTTGCTGACTATTGCTATTCTTTTATTTTCTATTTCTTTAAATAAAAACTCAAAACTAAAAAGTTACAGATCTTATTGAAAGATACAACTTTCATATAAAAATATCCAGGGGCTTAAACGTTTCTACCCCTGTTTTGATGACCATTTGTGATTTTGCTCTTGTTTTTTTAACTTTGTGATTTTGCCCTGTTATTTTTAAACGAAGGAAGAGTTTGCCCCTGGTCTGTTAAGTGCCTCTAACGGTGTTAACTTTTGGATAAAAGGACAAGTTTGTCCATGCGTTTTTACCTTGTTTTATTATGTTATTTGTCTTTTTACCCCTAGTTTCATACAGCAGATGACATTTTTTATACATACATTTTAGAAAATTTCGACAACATTTCAGCCGATAATCCACATAAACACAATTTAATATCACACAACTAGTATATATAAACCAGATCCATGCAACATGTCACCATAGTACCACAGTAGAAGCAACATACAGGTCCAAATGACATGTCAAACACTAACATATAGATCTAAATGACATGTCAAACAAAAGTAGGAGCTACTAGTGAGTTCTCTAGGCAACTAGTTGTGAGCTACATATCAAGCATCGAAACCCAACAAAGTAGCAAGCCTCCCAGAAGTTGCTGCTCTTCCGCTCCTTCGTGTTTCCCTTCCTGAAGCACTTGCACTTTATATAAAAAAGAGAACAATTATGTTAGTAAAGTTATTAAAATATGTAGTAAAGAGAAGCAATGTTGGCTTGTCTTACTTTGTCTCATTGTTGGCCTCTGCTGACCCTCTTCCTCTTCCTCTTCCTCTTCCCCTTCCCCTTCCTCTTCCTTTTGTAGTTGCAGTACCACTTGCACTAGCACTAGCACTAGCACTTGCACTTAATGTTTGTTAGAAAAAAATATTAGTACAAGTAAATATAAATAATTGGGATAAATAAATGGAATTGGGCAGCAATACATGTATGACTCACATTGGGTCATTGCTTCCTTATCCTGATCCATCTTGTGGTGTTGATTGTCTCCTCTTTTAACTAGCGGACCTCCTTGGCAAGTCTTGGTTGCATGTCCTAATTCATTGCATTCAGAACACATCTTCCTTTTCTTAGTAGTGGTAACTTCATCATGTGGCTTTATCCTAGATTTTCTTGGCCTCCCATGTTTCCTTCTCATTTTAGGTTTCTTGATTTTGTAGCCTAAATCAACATGAGGCCATTGATCTTTGGATGTCATTGATTGAATTTACTTGCATATGTGTTGGGTATCAGTATCAGGGATACCTGGAAGAAGGAAAAGTAATGGCCGCGAACGCTAACACCCTCGGATGGTCAAGAGCGTATCTTGGTCTCGCTCGGCCCCGAGGGCACGGGCTTTGTCTCGCCCGACCTCAAGGATACAGGATCCAGGGTCACCCGACCCCAAGGGCGAGAGCCCCGTCTCGCCCGACCCCTCGGGCGAGAGCCCCGTCACGCCCGACCCCAAGGACGCGGACTTTGCCTCGCCCTATTCCGAGAGCGCAGGCTCCTGCCTCGCCCGACCCCGAGGGTGTGAGCTCCCCCTCGCCCGACGGAGGTCCGTACCGCCCCCAACCACTACGGGTCTAAAAGTACGAGTCCGGGGTCAAACTTTTGACGCCAGAAAGGGAACAGGCGTGTCTTGACGTGACCCACGACCACGATGGGCCACATCTGAGGACGCACGTCGCCAACAGCATTGGGTGTGCCGGCGCTGTGCTACCTACTCCCGTTACGGCCTCCAGCGGGGGCGTCAGCGAGCCATACCGTCCGCTAGGACGAGATGGAGCGCCACGACCGACTGACGACGCCCACGTATGGCACCAGTGACGAACAGGGCCGCGACGAGGAGCCATCCCCGTCGTCATCTACAGGGCCGGCAGGACCCGCGTAAAGGAGATAGAAGACGTTGCAATCCCGACAGCCTTCCTCTCCTCGTCTCTCTCTCTCTCTCCAATGTAATCTGCATCTCCCCCTTCATCTATAAAAGGGGGAAGCAGGGCACCCCACGGGGGGGGGGGGGCAGTCTAAGACACATCTAACACGTCTAAGCGGTGGAAGGCTTAGGCGCTCGGTAGTAGACAGAGAGCTCAACCAGACTCACTCTTTTCACCAGAGACTTGGGACATTCTCCCTCTCTCGCCTGTTTATAACCCCTACTACAAACCAAGTGCCGATAACACGAGCAGCAACAGACTGGACGTAGGAACGTTCCGCCCGAACCAGTATAAATCCTTGTGTCCTCCGAGCACAACCATTTGGGTCAGATGCACAAACTAGAAATTTACTAGCCAATGATTCGAAACACCGACAGTTGGCGCGCTAGGTAGTGGGCTTTAGCACATCTCGTCATCCACAATAGGCCACAGATGGCTAGCCACGACGTTAGCTAGGTCCTGGGCATGCACGTGCGCTTTGGGAGCCTAAACTTCATCGTCACCATGGAGGGAGTGCTGGCACGGGCTCCTGCCCCCATCCAACTTCCTCGCTCCACCGACCTTGACGCAACCATCGAAACCCTTGAGGAGCTATAGCTGCACACACCGGAGGCCCACGTCCCCGGGTGCGACTAGCTCCTCGGCTTCGATTATGAGAGGTTGGAGCATCAGCTTGACTCCTTCCTAGGACCCCAACCGTCTAGGGAGGGTGTGCACTGTCTCACCTTCTCCTTCGCCAACGTCATGACGCAGCTTGCTGGAGGAGAGCCGCTCTCCCTAAAATATCTCACCCGAGACACCCCGACAGCGTTCCCGTTCAGTCTGCACAATGCCACGAGGACCGTTGGTCGCCTTGCGGTACGGTGCATGTGCCCGCCTCCCACAGATGACAAATTCATGGGAATGGCCGATTACGCCGTGGAGTCTTTCCATGACCTTCTTGTGGGAGATTCGGAGTCGATCTCCGGCTCTGACTCAAGTAGGGGGAGCCATCACCCCTCGCGAGAATGTTTTATGGCAGGTACCCCTAAAGGACGCATCGAAAGCATCCATGAGGGAGGGGCTACCCCACCGAATGACTTCAACAACGAAGTTGAAGAAGATGCGTGAGGCCTTCCCCGCATGCAGATGGAACAGCTAAGGGCATGACATTAGGAGCTCGAGGATGCATGCCTCTAGCTAGAGCAGGAGCGCGTGGAGCTCGAATGCGAGATCAAGCGTCATGGGGATGGTGGCCGCCCATGTGCCATCGCCCGCGACGTAAATCGGAGGATCGTTGAGGACAACTGAGGCCTCCCGCACTTCGCTCGGGCAAGTCAGAACATAGCTGCCATGGCGGCCCTGCTCCAAAGGCTCTCAGAGCCCTCGACACCCGAAGACTGTTGGGCCCATCGCGAGATCCGCACCCTACTCGAGCGAGCAGCAGTGCAACAGGTGGAAAGCTCGTTGTCTAGGCGATACGAGCTCGATGCCAATCAGCGCATGTCTTTGGGATGACATGGCCGGGACATGTCCATCCACCAAGTGCCACGCGACGGCGGGGGAATTGCCATGGTCTCGGTGCATGACCGTCTCGGCCCCAACCATGATGCATGCAACACCCTAGATGTCCAAAGGCGTGGAAGGGGTGACAAGAGAGAGAAGGGCGGTCGTGGCTACCATCCTCATAACGGCAGACGCTACGATAGTGGCAAAGACTGGAGCCCAAGCCCTGACCTGCCGGGGCCCTAGGCTTTTGGCCAGCACATCCTCAATGCGGGTTTCCTACCGCGGTATCGACCATCGACCAACGTCTCGCCTCTAGGGAGACGAACCCTGGCTTGTGGCTCGAGGACTACCGGCTTGCTTATCAAGCTAGCGGCGTGGATAGTGATTACTTCATTATCCGCAACCTCCCCTTGTTCCTGGCCGATTCGGCGCGAACATTGCTAGAGCACCTTTCGCTCAACTGGATTCAAAGTTGGGCGGACTTGAAGGAGATCTTTGTGGGAAACTTCTAGGGCACCTACACGTGCCCTGGGAATCCTTGGGATCTAAAAATTTGCCGACAGAAGTTCGAAGAGACTCTCCATGAGTATATCTGACGCTTCTCTAGGCAATGCAATGAGTTGCCTGATGTCGCCGACACCGACGTCATCGGAGCCTTCCTGTCCGGGACCACCTACGAGTCCCTGGTCCACAAGCTAGGACGTAAGGGCCCTCGGACCACCAAGGAGCTATTCGACATCCTAGGACGACCATGCTATGCGAAGTTCATGGCCGCCCCCAACTACACCTACCTAAAGCTCAAGCCCTCGTCGACTTCCTCCGCGCCAACAGAGATATCTTCATGTGGAAACCCTTGGACATGCCAAGCATCCTGAGGGAAGTCATCGAGCATGCCTTGAATATTAGGCCGGGCTCCAAGCTTATGAAGCAGCGCCTATGCCGCTTCGATGAGGAGAAGCACAGGGCCATCGGTGAAGAGATCACAAAGCTTTTGGCGGCCGAATTCATCAAGAAAGTGTATCATCCCGAGTGGTTAGCCAATCCCGTCCTTATAAGAAAAAAGAATGGGAAATGGAGAATGTGTGTTGACTACACGAGTCTTAATAAAGCGTGTCTAAAGGATTCATTTCCTTTGCCACATATAGATCAAGTAGTCGACTCAACCTCAGGGTGTGAAACCCTCTGCTTCCTTGATGCATACTTCGGGTACCATTAGATCTCCATGAAAGAGACCGACCAGCTCGCGACTTCTTTTATCACCCTTGAAAGCATCTAGGCCCCTAGTTGGATTTCGGTGATTAATGTCAATACAAGATTACTATGACTAACGTGTGTTTTGCAGAGGCAATTAAGTTAGGTCATGGTAATGGAGATCGATTGGGCAATCGAGGTTGTCATGCCCCTATGATGGAAATCGTTTCGGTTTTCAAAGGATGGACGACAAGGTTAAGGATAACTAGTTCTAAGTGTCAATTGAAGTTGGAGAGACACTTAGAGTAGTTTAGGACTTTGTTTTTCCTTTGGCCGTACTATTAAGGGGGGTATGAATGGGTAGCTTGACCTAGTTGAGTCTAGTGAGTTAGGTGTGGTGCACACTTGTTAAAACTAGCTCTAGGTAGCTCCTATGAATGCCTAAGATCCTATGGAGCAAACTTCATTCACATATGTTCGAGAGTTGGAAGTGAATGGAGGGTCAAATACTGATCGGACACTGGCCCCGGTGCGACCGGACGCTGGCCATAGGGTCCGGTCAGTTTATTTGATCAAACAGACAGCGTTCGGTGTGACCGGACGCTGGATCGGTTAAGTGACCGGACGCTGAGAGGCAGCGTCTGGTCGACTCCAGTAAGGTTCTAGAGAAGGGAATCAGTGACTGGACGCGTCCGGTCAGTATTGACCGGACCCTGAGGCTTCAGCGTCCGATCGAGTCCAGTAAGCATCCAGTGAGGGTTTCATGTGACCGGACGCGTCCGGTTAGTGCTGACCGGACCCTGTTAGCGTCCGGTCAACACAATCTCACTGGCTCGCGGGTTGAACTGACCGGAGCGTCTGGTCAACACGACCGGAGCGTCCGGTCACCCCGCAGAAGCTCATAACGGTTCGTTTTTCAGGCTGCCTTATAAATAGAAGCTCCACTCGTGTGTGGAGTTACTTTTGCTCATTCCAACAGCTGAGAAACATGTTTGTGAGTGCCAAGAAGAGCAAGGTCCTAGTGAGGTGTTTGTGATTTGAGAATCCAAGAGAGTAGCCTCACTAGCAAATCAAGAGTAGCAAAGTGTGCATCCATCTTCTCATTAGGCTTTGCATGGTCAAGTGAGAGTTCGTGCTTGTTACTCTTGGTGATCGCCATCACCTAGACGGCTTGGTGGTGATTGGGAGCTTGGTGATCACCCGGCGGAGCTTGTGGGTGACCCAACTCAAGTTGTGAGCGGATTTGGGTGATTCGCCGCGACGGAGTGTCGAAGAACCAACCCGTAGAGAGCACTTGATCCTTGCGCAGATCAAGGGGGAGCTACACCCTTGCGCGGGTGCTCCAACGAGGACTAGTGGGGAGTGGCGACTCTCCGATACCTCGGCAAAACATCGCCGCGTTCCTTTCTCTCTCTATTTACTTTGAGCATTTACTTTGAGTATTTACTTTGAGCAATTCAATACTTGTTTTACATCCATAGAATTGCTTGCTAGAGTAAGTTTGGAACATAGGTTGCAAGTTCGTTGTGCATTAGTTTGATAGAAACACTTTTCAAGGTACAAGGGGTTAATTGGGCTTTTCGTAGGATTTGATTATTGCAAGAGAATTTAGAATTATCCCAATTCACCCCCCTCTTGGGCATCTTGATCCTTTCAATTGGTATCGGAGCCTCATGCTCACGTTTTTAAGCTTAATCGCTTAGAGCAAGATGTCTCACAGGGATGGACCTCCTCCTATCTTTGAGGGAGATGATTTTCCATATTGGAAAATCCGCATGGAGGCGTACTTAGAAGCTCTAGACGTTGGTATTCTTAGAGCCACCTCTCAAGGCTTCCCAAAACCTCAGGATGCTACTAACCTACAAGGCGATGAGGTTAATATGAAAAATGGAATGCAAAGGCTTGAAACACCATTTTTAGAGGCCTTTGCAAAGATGTGTTTAACCGTGTAAGGAACCACAAAGACGCCCATGCTCTATGGTCGGACGTTTGTGCGCTCCATGAGGGAACCAAGAGTGAGCGTGAGGAATGCTATCATCTCATGATTAAAAAGTTAAATTCTTTTGAGATGCTTCCCAAAGAAAGTGCTAATGAGATGTATTCTCGTTTAAATGTTCTTGTAGAGGAAGTCAATGGGCTTGGACTTACTCAAATGTCACCATCCGACGTTGTGAGAAAAATCTTGAGTGTCCTCCCCATTGATAAATATGGGCACATTGTGACCGTGCTACATCAAGGTGATCTTTCCGCCGCTACACCGACACAAATCTTGGGAAAGATCAATGCTCATGAGATGTACATGCACATCACGCCACAAGATGGCTCATCCTCTACAAAGAAGAAAGAGAAGGACTTAGCATTCAAAGCTAGCCAAGATAAGGGCAAAGCAAGACTTGAGTATGAGAGCTCAAGTGATGAAGATGATGAAGAGAGCCTTGCTCTCATGGTGAAGAAGACCACCAAGATGCTAAAAAGACTAAACAAGAGTGGCATCAAGTTTGATGGCAAGAAGAAGAAGTTCTTCACTAGCTTAAGAAGAAAGCCAATCTCCGAGATGGATTGCTACAATTGTGGCAAACTTGGCCACCTAGCTCATCAATGCACAAAGCCCAAGAAAGACAAGTTCAAGAACAAGGGCAAGAAAGATGATTCAAGCGATGAAGATGAAAAGAAAAAGAACAAGCCATACAAGAAGAGAGATGGCAAAAAGAGGGACTTCTACAAGAAGAAGAAGAGTGGCAAGGCCTACATTGTCAGTGATTGGCTCACGGACATTGATTCATCAAGTGGATCATCCAATGATGATAGTGACAATGAGAAGGTGGCCGCCATTGCTATTGATCTTGCATCCTCACCGCCACCGCCACCATCACCATCATCCTCTACACACCTATGCCTTATGGCCAAGGGTGAACCCAAGGTAACTAAGAGTGATGATAGTAGTGATGATGAGCAAGCTAGTGATGATGATAGCGATAGCGATGATGACTCACCTACATATGATGATCTTGTCAAAATATTAAGAAAATATACTAAGATCATTAGAAAGAGTAGAGCTACAAATGAAAAACTTGATGCTAAAAATGATTCACTCTTAGCTAAGTGTGATACATTGGAAAAGGCTAATGATGAGCTCAAAGAAACAAATGATTCTATATCATCCAAACTCAAGGAGCTCAAATCTTCTAAGAAAGAGCTTAAAGATAAACATGATAAACTTGAGTGGGTGCACAATGAGCTTATCACTAGTCACAACAAGCTAAAAGATGAATACACTACTCTTAAAATCAATCATGATACACTTGTTATTGCTCAAGAATTCTTACCTAATGAGCCACATGATGCTACTAACCATGTTGTTAAGATTGATATAGCTACCTCATGTGATGACTTAATTGATGAGAGTATTGAGCATGGATCTAGTTGCAAAGGCAAGCAAGTGGTTGAGTGCAATGACTATGATGAGTATGTCAAGCTCAAGAGTGATAATGAGAAGCTCATGAAAGATCTTGAAGAGATGAAGAGCAACAACATCATTGTGTTAGAAACTCTTGATCATGACAAAGAATTGATCCTTGAAAATGAGAAGCTCAAAGAAGAGAACAAGAAGCTCAAGGAAGAGAAGAACAATGAGGTTCTCAAGGAAGAGAACAAGAAGCTCAAGATGGAGAAAGAACATCTCAAGATTGGGTTGAGTAAGTTTGCTAGAGGCAAGCATCTCCAAAGTGAGCTACTCATGAACACCGTCATGAAGATGGATAGGAGTGGTATTGGATATGTGTCAAGTATAGAGAAGAAGAAGGCTCAAGCTCAACAACAACAATCAAAGCCAAAGCCAAAGCCAAAGAGATGCTTTGAGTGTGGACAAGAAGGCCACTTTGCTCATGAATGTCAAACTCCACCACCACAACCCTTGCCCAAGCATGCTAGACCCTTTGCTTTCAATGCTCACTACATGCTTAGAAAAGATTCTAGTGGAAAGATGAAAGTCATGTTCTTAGGACCCCCTAACAAGAGTAGGCCTAAGAAGATTTGGGTGGCTAAGTCACTTGTTGAGAAGGTGAAGGGCCCTCAATAAGTTTGGATCCCTAAAGCTTGAATCTCTTGTGTGTAGGTGAACTACAAGACCGGTGGAAGTCATTGGGTTATTGATAGTGGTTGCACTCAACATATGACCGGTGATCCTCGTATGTTCACCTCACTAGATGAAGAGGTAGATGGACAAGAGAAAATAACATTTGGAGATAACTCAAAGGGCAAGGTTAAAGGTTTGGGCAAAGTGGCAATATCAAATGACCATTCCATCTCCAATGTGCTCTATGTTGCTTCGTTGAGCTTTAACTTGCTATCCGTTGGGCAATTGTGTGATCTTGGCTTTCAATGCTTATTCACCGAGAAGGAGGTTGTTGTATCCAAGGTAGATGACAATCAAGTGATATTCAATGGATTTAGATACAACAACTTATATCTAGTTGACTTCACCTCCGAAGATGCAAACTTGAAGACTTGCCTATTCACCAAAACAACACTTGGGTGGCTATGGCATAGAAGACTTGCTCATGTTGGGATGACCTCACTCAAGAAGCTTATGAAGAATGATTTGGTGAGAGGGTTGAAGGATGTGAAGTTTGAGAAGGACAAGCTTTGTAGTGCATGTCAAGCCAGCAAGCAAGTTGCAAACACTCATCCAACCAAAGCTTTCATGTCAACCACAAGAGTGCTAGAACTCCTACACATAGATTTATTTGGACCAATAACATACAAGAGTTTGGGAGGAAATCTCTATTGTCTTGTGATTGTGGATGACTATTCAAGGTATACATGGGTGTTCTTCCTTCATGACAAATCCAAAGTTGCATCTTGTTTCAAGAAGTTTGCCAAGAGAGCTCAAAATGAATTTGAAGTGAAGCTCAAGAAGATAAGAAGTGACAATGGCAAAGAGTTTGACAACACAAACATAGAAGCTTATTGTGATGAAGTTGGAATCAAACATGAAGTCTCCGCAACTTATACTCCTCAACAAAATGGTGTAGTTGAGAGGAAGAACCGGACTTTGATCACTCTTGCAAGGACAATGCTAGATGAGTACAACACCCCCGAAGCTCTATGGGCGGAAGCAATCAACACCGCATGTTATGCATCCAACCGCTTATTCCTTCAAAAGTTCCTTGGCAAGACACCTTATGAGTTGCTAAATGGGAAGAAGCCGGACGTCTCATTCTTTAGGGTGTTTGGTTGCAAATGCTACATCTACAAGAAGCGGCAACACCTAGGGAAGTTCCAAAGACGTTGTGATATAGGTTTTTTTGTTGGTTACTCATTGAAGTCCAAAGCATATAGAGTATTTAATCATGCCACCGGCTTGGTTGAAGAAACATATGATGTGGAATTTGATGAATCTAACGGCTCCCAAGGAGCACATGAGAATCTTGATGATGTAGGTGATGAACCATTGAGGGAGGCTATGAAGAATATTCTGGTGGGAGACATCAAGCCAAAAGATGATGAAGATGATGTACAAGTCATTAACCAACCTTCTTCATCAAATGTACCACAAGATGGTGAAAAAGATGGGAGAGTGGAAAATGAAGATACTCATATCTCCCATGAGCAAATGGTGGTACAAGCACAAGATGTTGATGCTCCACAACCTCCTCCTCAAGTGGTCAATAGAAGAAATACACCTCTCCTACAAGATCATCCACAAGATCTCATCATAGGGAGTCCATCAAAGGGTGTAATGACTCGATCTCAAAAACTTACTTCATTTATTGCTCATCACTCTTTTGTCTCTTGCTATGAGCCTACCAAGGTAGAAGAAGCTCTTAAAGATCTAGATTGGATCAATGCCATGCATGAAGAGTTGAACAACTTCACTCACAATGAAGTTTGGACTCTTGAAGAGCGACCAAAAGGTGCAAGAGTCATTGGAACGAAGTGGGTGTTCCACAACAAGCAAGATGATCAAGGTGTTGTTGTGAGGAACAAGGCAAGACTAGTTGCAAAGGGGTTCTCTCAAGTTGAAGGTTTGGATTTTGGAGAGACCTTTGCACCGGTTGCAAGATTAGAAGCCATCCGTATCCTTCTTGCATATGCATCACATCATGAAATGAAACTATATCAAATGGATGTGAAAAGTGCATTTTTAAATGGCTTTATTAATGAACTAGTCTATGTTGATCAACCTTCCGGGTTTGAAGACCCTAGATACCCTAATCATGTTTATAGGTTGTCCAAGGCACTATATGGGCTTAAGCAAGCCCCAAGAGCTTGGTATGAGCGCCTTCGAGACTTCCTTATTGAGAAGGGCTTCACCATTGGAAAGGTCGACACCACACTATTCACCAAGAAGCTTGATGGGCATATCTTCATTTGTCAAGTATATGTTGACGATATCATCTTTGGATCATCAAATGAAGACTCATTCAAAGAATTTGGTGAATTGATGTCGAAGGAGTTCGAGATGTCAATGATTGGTGAGCTTACATTCTTTCTTGGTTTTCAAGTCAAGCAAATGAAAAAAGGCATCTTCATCTCTCAAGAGAAATATACAAAAGATCTTCTCAAGAGATTCAAGATAGATGAATGTAAGCCAATCAAGACACCAATGCCTACAAATGGACATCTCGACCTAGATGAGGGAGGTAACCCGGTTGATCAAACTCTCTACCATTCTATGATTTGTAGCTTGTTATATTTAACCGCATCTAGGCCCAACATCATGTTTAGTGTGTGTATGTGTGCTAGATTTCAAGCTAGTCCTAAGGAAACACATTTAATTGCCGTAAAAAGAATCCTTAGGTATCTTAAGCACACACCAAGCATTGGCCTTTGGTATCCCAAAGGAGCTTTATTTGAATTAATTGGCTATTCCGATTCGGATTACGCCGGATGCAAAGTTGATAGAAAAAGCACATTCGGAGGGTGCCATTTGCTTGGTAGATCACTTGTGTCTTGGTCCTCCAAGAAAAAAATAGTGTGGCTTTGTCCACCGCCGAAGCGGAATACATTGCCGCGGGTGCATGTTGTGCACAAATTTTATACATGAAACAAACTTTGCTAGACTATGGTGTAGTTCTAGAAAAGGTACCTCTTTTGTGCGACAATGAAAGTGCGGTAAACTTGCAAATAATCCAGTTCAACACTCTCGCACCAAGCATATAGATATCCGCCATCACTTTCTAAGAGATCATGTGGCTAAAAATAATATATCACTAGAAGGTGTAAGATCCGAAGATCAATTAGCGGATATCTTCACTAAACCGCTAGATGAGGCTACATTTTGTAGATTGCGGAATGAGCTCAATGTACTTGATTTTAGTAACTTCACTAAAAATTGAGCTTGTGTTGTCCCTTGCATTCATTGTAATATACAACATGCTTAATTTGTGGCAATGCATATAGGGCTTGTCTAACATGGTTAAGATAACCGCCGAAAAGCGTGTGAAGAAGCTTAACCTTGGATCAAACTTGACAAGCAACTAGATTTACTTACAAGTATTGCATATGCATGAATGTTGTTTTGTCGTTTTGTTCCATTTGCTCTCTTGTTGCCTATTTTCTTAAAAAGAATTATAGCCTAAGGCAAAATATTTTGAAAAATATGAGGGTTTGAGAGAGGTCACTCACATCAGTCCCAATTGGTGTTTATTTGGATCTTATTCAAGTTGGGACTTGATTGGGAACAGGCAGCGCGAAGGAAGTTTGAAGATTCGCTGAAAAAGGTGCACCAGACGCTGCACCGAACACAGCTGTCCAGCGTCCGGTCAGTTCACAAGAGGTGGACTGCTGCCGAAGGAGTGAACGGATGCTGAGTTTGTGTGTCCGGTCAGAAGGGGATCCAGCGTCCGGTCAATCGAAGGAAGAACAAGTTGTACTGACCGGACCCTGCCTGCGTCCGATCATGGACCATCGAACGCGTCCGGTCCCGATTCCAGAGGAATTGGACCTCTCTAGAATCGACCAGACGCTGGGTGGTAGCGTCCAGTCGCTACCACCAGAGCGTCGGGTCATTTTGCTATGTACGATGCCTTTCGTTCTACATACCAGCGATGTATGCTCAAGTGTTTTGAAGACCTCATCAGGCAAACCATTGAGGCCTACGTAGATGACATCGTAGTCAAGTCTAGATGGACCGACCAGCTCATAGATGACCTAGAGCTGACCTTCACAAAACTATGAGCAAATGACATCACACTCAACCTTGAAAATGCGTTTTTGGGGTCCCGAGGGGCATGCTGCTTGGGTTCATCGTCTTCGAGCGCGGCATCGAAGCCAACCCGAAGAAGATTTCGGCCATCACGAGGATGGGTCCAATCTAGCAACTAAAGGGAGTGCAGCATGGGGTGCCTCACCGTGCTTAGCCATTTCATCTCACACCTTGGCGAACGAGGCCTCCCGCTGTGAAAGGATCAAGATGCCCAAGAGGGGGTGAATTGGGCTAATTCTAAATTTTCTTGCAATAATCAAATCCGACGGTTAGCCCAATTAACCCCTTGTGCCTAGAAAAGTGTTTCTATTAATCTAACGCACAACGGACTTGCAACCTATGTTCCAAACTTACTCTAGCATGGCAATTCTATGATTGTAAGAACAAGTATTGAATTGCTCAAAGTAAATGCTCAAAGTAAATGCTCAAAGTAAATAGAGAGAGAGGAACGCGGCGATGTTTTGCCAAGGTATCAAAGAGTCGCCACTCCCCACTAGTCCTCGTTGGAGCACCCGCGCAAGGGTGTAGCTCCCCCTTGATCCACGCAAGGATCAAGTGCTCTCTACGGGTTGATTCTTCGACACTCCGTCGCGGTGAATCACCCAAAGCCGCTCACAACTTGAGTTGGGTCACCCACAAGCTCCACCAGGTGATCACCAAGCTCTCAATCACCACCAAGCCATCTAGGTGATGGCGATCACCAAGAGTAACAAGCACGAACTCTCACTTGACCACGCGAAGCCTAATGAGAAGATGGATGCACACTTGGCTACTCTTGATTCACTAATGAGGCTACTCTCTTGGATTCTCAAATCTCAATCACCTCACTAGGACCTTGCTCTTCTTGGCACTCACAAACGTGTTTCTCAGCTATTGGAATGAGCAAAAGTAACTCCACACACAAGTGGAGCTTCTATTTATAAGGCATCCTGAAAAACGAACCGTTATGAGCTTCTGCAGGGTGACTGGACGCTCCGGTCGTACTGACCAGACGCTCCGGTCAGTTCAACCCACGAACTAGTGAAAATGTGTTGACCGGACGCGTCCGGTCATAGATTCCCTTCTCTGGAACCTTACTGGAGTCAACCGGATGCTGCCTCTCAGCGTCTGGTCACTTGACCTCTCCAGCGTCCGATCGCACCGAACGCAATCTGCTTGACCAAATGAACTGATCGGACCCTGCGGCCAGCGTCTGGTCAGCATTTGACCCTCCATTCACTTCCAACTCTCGATCATGTGAATGAAGTTTGCTCCAAAGGATCTTAGGCATTCATAGGAGCTACCTAGAGCTAGTTTTAACAAGTGTGCACCACACCTAACTCACTAGACTCACCTAGGTCAAGCTACCCGTCCATACCCCCCTTAATAGTATGGCCAAAGGAAAACAAAGTCCTAAACTACTCTAAGTGTCACTCCAACTTCAATCGACACTTAGAACTAGTCATCCTTAACCTTGTCGTCCATCCTTTGAAAACCAAAATGATTTCCATCGTAGGGGCATGATAACCTTGATTTCCCAATTGATCTTCATTACCATGACCTAACTTAATTGTATCTGCAAAACACACGTTAGTCATACTAATATTGTATTGTCATTAATCACCAAAACCCAACTAGGGGCCTAGATGCTTTCAATCTCCCCCTTTTTAGTGATTGATGACAATACCACCTCGAGTATGTGAAAGAGTGAGGTTTTTGACGGGATTGGTTCATATAAGCTTTTGTCGATAAGAACAAAAGTGTTAGTCAAGCTTATATGACCCAAGCCAACACGATGTACTCAAAGGATATGAAATAAGCGAGAGTACAAGTAACAAAGCTCATTTGCATCAGAGTATAAAAGTGGAAGCAAAGGCAAATGAGCATACCACAAGTGATATGACATATAAATAGTGTAAAGTAAAGAGCACACATGTCATATATCACAATCACGTAGATATCACTATCACATAGATATAATAATATGCATGAAAGTAACACACGAATGCATAGAAGTAATAGTGTATCACACAGATAAAACTCCAAATGTATATAGTAAGCTAATACTAGATAACTAGCTCCCCCTAAAAGTTGCTCCCCCTGAGTCTACATACTCGAACCCTCTCCCCCTTTGGCGTCAAACACCAAAACCTAAGGGTCGGTCGGTGGGGCTACAGCGGATGAGCCGGGCGCTGAGGTACGAGGAGCAAGCTAGAACTGGGCGCCATCATCATCTGACCCTGAGCTCTATACTGACTGACCCTCTATAGCAGGAAGTGTCACTAAAGCGGTCTGGGTCTGAGCTGGGGCAGGTGCTGCCTGTGAAGCTGCTAGTACATCTGTCGTAGGATCTAAAGAGGTGACAGACGAGGGGAGCCACTGAGTAGTCATGACAACTGGAGCTGCTATAGAAGGACTGGCGGCATGCATATGTGGAGGTGTAGGCATGCTGGTCAACTCGCTGAAGGATGCTCCAAGACTCCTAGAGACTGACGTGTCAGGCATAAAAAGCGAGGAAGACTGATCCAGTGAGAAGCCCGTATGATATGGTGTGAACTGCGGGGCTACCACTGGTGAGGAAAACCACTAGGACACCTGAACTGTGGGTGAAGCAAATGGAGTTGGAGGCTATCCCTGACTCTGAAGCCCACTGGGCTATACTGCTGGAGTCATCGTGGTGGTGGCAGGCTGAGCAAGCTGGGGCGAAGGCTGTGGCTGTGGGGCCCCAAGTGCTGTTACTACATGCTGCATGAATCCCATAAGCTGCTGCTACATGAGTAACTGCTGCTAATGCATCTGCTGCTGCTGCTGCTGAAGAAGCTGCTGCTACCGCTGGAACTCATCCTGATGAGACTGAAACTGTGCGAAGTTGGCAGCAGTCTCCTGAGCCTGTCGTGCCTGATCCTGCTACATCCGCTCAAGAATAGCAATCAGAGCGGGGTCAGTCTGCGGTGCAAGAGGAGCTGAGCTGGAACTACCGGCCTCTGCATCATGTCTACGTGGAGGCATCTGAGGAATCGGTTCATAGTCATCATCCGAACTGTCACTGGACTCGGTCATCTCCTGCTGTGCCTCAAGCTGCTCCTCCTCAGTAGCGGCTATGCCTCTGATGATCTTGTCCTACTGAGCTACTAACTCTGGAACATCTAGACGATGACTGGGACGAGCGGGTGCCTATGGTGTGCTGTGCCAGATCCTCTGTGCCATGTTATAAGCTGGAAACTCAGTGGTAGCACCTCTATACTCGGCAACCATCTTTGGGGTCCTAACCTGCATAGACTGGAGCATCAGGAAGGTAATCCAATGTGCATACAGAAGCTGCCTATGACCCTTGAAGCCCTTAGCTATAGCATCCTCCATCTCTGATAGAAGGAGGTCCCAAATGTCAAACACGGTCTACTGCATCAGGGCGTTGAGGAGCCAGAGCTGTAAGCGAGTTAGACCCTCTCTGTATCCCAACCTAGGAGGCAGTGTCCTCCTGATGATAGCCTCTAGTACTTGAGCTATAGGAGTCAGGTCACTGGGGTTCCTCCTCGACCCCTCACCAAAGGGCTCCTTGAAGCAATGGCGCACAAGATCAGTAGGGGGCACCAACCCTCCATGAGGATGCCTGGGAGGCTCCTGCTGTCCATAACATACCTCATACAATCTGACAGGCTGATCCTGTAGCCTCAGTATCTCCCGGGCCCTAAAACTCATCACCCTATAATCTCTGCCGTTGAATGCAAAGTGAATGAAGTTATGATGTGGGTCAACATAGAGTGATGCGTAGAACTGCTGAACCCAAGATGGTACATATACTCCTATCCGTCCAATCAGATCTGTGAGCCTCGGCAAATATGACAAGTAGGGGCGAATATGCTCTTCGGCTGCTGCCACAATAGACTCTATACTACAGACTCTCTGAGATCTGAACACTGCCCCACTGTTTAGATAAGCATTATAGAAATCCTCCTGGAGCGGTGTATAGAAACCCTCTACTGCTCTCTCATCCCTCCTCGGAGGGAACCACACGTCAAACTCAACAAACCTCAGCTGGCGAACCTGTCTGGCTATGGCGGCCCTCAAGTCAAGGTGTACCACTGGAGGCGGACCCTGTGGTCTGGGCAGTGGGCGTGAACCCCTGCGCTGTGTAGCTAGTCTCGGTGGAACTGTAGCACTGGTACGACTAGAGCGGCGTAGCTAGGGTGCTGGCTCGGTCTCCTCGGCCTGTTGGCCCTTCTAAGTCTCCTGAGCTGGCTGAGGCTCTGCTGGTGGGGGCTGTTGCTGTGGCTCCTGCTAGGACTCCCCCTGACGCTGAGGCTCCTCAATAGCCAGACGACGTCCTACCATCATGATAGTCCCAGGTGGACTACCATGAAGTCGCTCAATCTCCCTCAGTCTGCCCTGCGCATCTGGTGCCAGATGATCTGCTATGACAACTCCACTGTAGGCACCTCCTCTCTCGGCACGCTCTACGGCCTTAGTGACTGCTGCTGCTCTCGCTGTCTCTATGTCGGGGTACTTGCGCTTCTTGTATGTCACCTGCTTCGTTGCCTTGCCTTTCGATCCTGCAGGCTGGCGAGGCGAGGGCCTCCGATCATCATCTCCTAGACCACCACCAACATTCTTCGTGCGAGCCATCTGATCTGACAAGAAGATGAACTACCGCTGACGAAGATCAACTATCAAATTGACACTCCTGAGGCTTGGCCTCGATCTGTACTCGTGAGCTTGGCTCCAAGTTGACTGACAACTGCCATAAGAACCTCAATAGAACTGACTCGCTGCACGATAGAATAGATGGATATATGAATAAATACAATATATCTAATAGATGCGAAAACCCTAGGAAGCAAGCAATGTAGGTACGAAATTGAAGCGACGGGCATGCTACCTGACGATCAGTGATCCGGGAAAAGAAGAGATGTCACGCAGGGAACCTTGGAACCGACTAGGGTTAGGGTAGATCAAAAGCCCTGAATGTGATTTGAAATCAGTGCATTGCAATTTGATCTAGGTCACAAGCAAATCAAATTGGGAGCAAAGGTCTGGCCTTACCAACGAACGAGGAGGCAAGGGCTAGGGCTTGGATGGTGCTCGGTGCTTGGGATCAGACGGCGCTGCGCGGCTGCAGTGACGAGCGCTCAGCGCAACGCTGGAGGAGGCGAGGCTTTGGTGGCGCGAGGTGCTCGGTGGTGTGGAAGGGCTGTGGCAGCGGCGGTTCAGCGTGGGACAGCGGCGGTGATTCAGCGCAGGATAGCGGCGGCAAGGTTGCGGGAGTTGCTGCGACGAGCTAGCGGCGGCTCGGGCTAGGGCTAGGTGGTGGAATATGGGGTCAGGTTAGGAGTACGCGACGGCTCGGTTAAAAGAGGACCCCCAACGCAACAAATAAGGAAATGCAAGAAGAGTCCTGATGCCGCGCGAGATCCACTGACCGGACGCTCCGGTGGTAGTGACCGAACGCTACCACCCAACGTCTGGTCGATTCCAGAGAGGTCCAATTCCTCTAGAATCGCGACCGGACACGTCCGATGGTCCATGACCTGACGCAGGCAGGGTCCGGTCAGTACAGCCTGTTTCTTCTTCAAACGACCGGACGTTGGATCCCTTCCTGACCGAAAGCACAAACGCAGCATCTGATCACTCCTTCAGCAGTAGTTCACCTCCTGTGAACTGACCGAACGCTGGACAGCAGCGTCCGGTGCAGCGTCCGGTGGTCCTTTTCCAGCAAATCTTCAAAGTCCCTTCGTGCTGCCTGTTCCCAATCAAGTCCCAACTTAAATAAGATCCAAATAAACACCAATTGGGACTGATGTGAGTGACCTCTCTCAAACCCTCATATTTTTCAAAATATTTTGCCTTAGGCTATAATTCTTTTTAAGAAAATAGGCAATAAGAGGGCAAATGGAACAAAACGACAAAACAACATCCATGTATATGCAATACTTTGTAAGTAAATCTAGTTGCTTGTCAAGTTTGATCCAAGGTTAAGCTTCTTCACACGCTTTTCGGCGGTTAACTTAACCATGTTAGACAAGCCCTATATGCATTGCCAAAAATTAAACATGTTGTATATTATAATGAATGCAAGGGACAACACAAGCTCAATTTTTAGTGAAGTTGCTAAAGTCAAGTACATTGAGCTCATTCCGCAATCTACAAAATGTAGCCTCATCTAGCAGTTTAGTGAAGATATCCTCTAATTGATCTTTGGTTCTTACACCTTCTAGTGATATATCATTTTTAGCAACATGATCTCTTAGAAAGTGATAGTGGATATCTATGTGCTTGGTGCGAGAGTGTTGGACCGGATTATTTGTAAGTTTTACCGCACTTTCATTATCGCACAAAAGAGGTACCTTTTCTAGAACTACACCATAGTCTAGCAAAGTTTGTTTCATATATAAGATTTGTGCACAACAAGCACCCGCGGCAATGTATTCCACTTCGGCGGTGGACAAAGCCACACTATTTTGTTTCTTGGAGGACCAAGACACAAGTGATCTATCAAGCAAATGGCACCCTCCGGATGTGCTCTTTCTATCCACTTTGCATCCGGCATAATCCAAATCGGAATAGCCAACTAATTCAAATATAGCTCCTTTGGGATACCAAAGGCCAATGCTTGGTGTGTGCTTAAGATACCTAAGGATTTTTTTTACGGCAATTAAATGTGTTTCCTTAGGACTAGCTTGAAATCTAGCACACATACACACACTAAACATGATGTCGGGCCTAGATGCGGTTAAATATAACAAGCTACCAATCATAGAACGGTAGAGAGTTTGATCAACCGGGTTACCTCCCTCATCTAGGTCGAGATGTCCATTGGTAGGCATTGGTGTCTTGATTGGCTTACATTCATCCATCTTGAATCTCTTGAGAAGATCTTTTGTGTATTTCTCTTGAGAGATGAAGATGCCTTTTTTCATTTGCTTGACTTGAAAACCAAGAAAGAATGTAAGCTCACCAATCATGGACATCTCGAACTCCTTCGACATCAAATCACTAAATTCTTTACATGAGTCTTCATTTGATGATCCAAAGATGATATCATCAACATATACTTGACAAATGAAGATATGCCCATCAAGCTTCTTGGTGAATAGTGTGGTGTCGACCTTCCTAATGGTGAAGCCCTTCTCAATGAGGAAGTCCCGAAGGCGCTCATACCAAGCTCTTGGAGCTTGCTTAAGCCCATATAGTGCCTTGGACAACCTATAAACATGATTAGGATATCTAGGGTCTTCAAACCCAGGAGGTTGATCAACATAGACTAGTTCATTAATAAAGCCATTTAAAATGCACTTTTCACATCCATTTGATATAGTTTCATTTCATGATGTGATGCATATGCAAGAAGGATACGGATGGCTTCTAATCTTGCAACCGGTGCAAAGGTCTCTCCAAAATCCAAACCTTCAACTTGAGAGAACCCCTTTGCAACTAGTCTTGCCTTATTCCTCACAACAACACCTTGATCATCTTGCTTGTTACGGAACACCCACTTTGTTCCAATGACTCTTGCACCTTTTGGTCGCTCTTCAAGAGTTCAAACTTCATTGCGAGTGAAGTTGTTCAACTCTTCATACATGGCATTGATCCAATCCGGATCTTTGAGAGCTTCTTCTACCTTGGTGTTGTCACTTCTTGTAGATGTAGCATTTGCATCCAAACACCCTAAAGAAGGAGACGTCCAGCTTCTTCCCATTGAGCAACTCATAAGGAGTCGTGCCAAGGAACTTTTGAAGGAATAGGCGGTTGGATGCATAACATGCGATGTTGATTGCTTCCGCCCATAGAGCTTCGGGGGTGTTGTACTCATCTAGCATTGTCCTTGCAAGAATGATCAAAGTCCGGTTCTTCCTCTCAACTACACCATTTTGTTGAGGAGTATAAGTTGTGGAGACTTCATGCTTGATCCCAACTTCATCACAATAGGCTTCAATGTTTGTGTTGTCAAATTCTTTGTCATTGTCACTTCTTATTTTCTTGAGCTTCACTTCAAATTCATTTTGAGCTCTCTTGGCAAACTTCTTGAAGCAAGATGCAACTTTGGATTTGTCATGAAGGAAGAATACCCATGTATACCTTGAATAGTCATCAACAATCACAAGACAATTGAGATTCCCTCCCAAACTCTTGTATGTTGTTGGTCCAAATAAATCCATGTGTAGGAGTTCTAGCACTCTTGTGGTTGACATGAAAGCTTTGGTTGGATGAGTATTTGCAACTTGCTTGCCGGCTTGACATGCACTACAAAGCTTGTCCTTCTCAAACTTCACATCCTTCAACCCTCTCACCAAATCATTCTTCATAAGCTTCTTGAGTGAGGTCATCCCAACATGAGCAAGTCTTCTATGTCATAGCCACCCAAGTGTTGTTTTGGTGAATAGGCAAGTCTTCAAATTTGCATCTTTGGAGGTGAAGTCCACTAGATATAAGTTGTTGTATCTAAATCTATTGAATATCACTTGATTGTCATCTACCTTGGATACAACAACCTCCTTCTCGGTGAACAAGCATTGGAAGCTAAGATCACACAATTGTCCAATAGATAGCAAGTTGAAGCTCAATGAAGCAACATAGAGCACATTGGAGATGGAATGATCATTTGATATTGCCACTTTGCCCAATCCTTTAACCTTGCCCTTTGAGTTATCTCCAAATGTTATTTTCTCTTATCCATCTACCTCTTCATCTAGTGAGGTGAACATACGAGGATCACTGGTCATATGTTGAGTGCAACCACTATCAATAACCCAATGACTTCCACTGGTCTTGTAGTTCATCTACACACAAGAGATTCAAGCTTTAGGAATCCAAACTTGTTGAGGGCCCTTCACCTTCTCAACAAGTGGCTTAGCCACCCAAATCTTCTTAGGCCTATTCTTGTTAGGGGGACCTAAGAACATGACCGATTTCTCAGCTAGGACCTTGCTCTTCTTGGCACTCACAAACATGTTTCTCAGCTGTTGGAATAAGCAAAAGTAACTCCACACACGAGTGGAGCTTCTATTTATAAGGCAGCCTGAAAAACGAACCGTTATGAGCTTCTGTGGGTGACCGGAGGACGCTCCGGTCAGTTCAACCCGTGAACTAGTGAAAATGTGTTGACCGGACGCTGGCAGGGTCCGGTCACCACTGACCGGATGTGTCCGGTCGCATTAAACCCTTACTGGAACCTTACTGTACTCGACCGGACACTGAACCCCCAGGGTCCAGTCAGTACTGACCGGACGCGTCTGGTCACAGATTCCCTTCTCTGAAACCTTACTGGAGTCGACCGGACGCTGCCTCTCAGCGTCTGGTCACTTGACCTCTCCAGCATCCGGTCGCACCGAACACAATCTGCTTGATCAAATGAACTGACTGGACCCTGCGGCCAGCGTTCGGTCGCACCGAGGCCAGCGTCCGGTCAGCATTTGACCCTCCATTCACTTCCAACTCTCGATCATGTGAATGAAGTTTGCTCCAAAGGATCTTAGGCATTCATAGGAGCTACCTAGAGCTAGTTTTAACAAGTGTGTACCACACCTAACTCACTAGACTCACCTAGGTCAAGCTACCCATCCATACCCCCCTTAATAGTACGGCCAAAGGAAAACAAAGTCCTAAACTACTCTAAGTGTCACTCCAACTTCAATCGACACTTAGAACTAGTCATCCTTAACCTTGTCGTCCATCCTTTGAAAACCAAAACGATTTCCATCATAGGGGCATGATAACCTTGATTGCCCAATTGATCTCCATTACCATGACCTAACTTAATTGCATCTGCAAAACACACGTTAGTCATAGTAATCTTGTATTGTCATTAATCATCGAAACCCAACTAGGGGCCTAGATGCTTTCACGCTGTATCGACTTCTGAAGAAGACCGATCAGTTAGCGTGGACTCTCGAGGCTCAGGAGGCACTCGACAAAATCAAGGAAATCTTGATGAAAGCTCCGATCCTAGTCCCCCCCAACCGACGGAGAGCCGCTCCTGCTCTACATCACGGCCACCACACAAGTGGTCAGTGCCACCCTGGTGGTAGAGCGGGAGGAAGAAGGACACGCCCTCAAAGTGCAGCGCCCCATATACTTCATTAGCGAGGTCTTGTCTGACTCCAAGACTCGCTACCCACAAATCTAGAAGCTCTTGTACGCCGTCCTGATCGCCAAGAGGAAGCTACATCACTACTTCGAGTCACATGCAGTGACGGTCATGGCATCCTTCCCTCTTAGAGAGGTCATCCAAAACCAGGACGCCACATGGAGAATCACCAAGTGGGCACACGAGCTGATGAGTCAGGGCATTTCGTATGCCATCCTAAGCACTGGCCGATTTCGTTGCGGAATGGGCCGAGGTCTAGATGCCGCCAGCAGCCGTCGACCAAGAGTACTAGATGATGTACTTTGATGGGTCACTGATGAAGAGAGGTGCCGGTGCGGGGCTAGTCTTCATTTCGCCCCTCGGGATACGCATGAAGTACGCGGTTTGCCTCCATTTCCCTGCCTCCAATAATGTGGCCGAATACGAGGCACTCATCAATAGTCTACGCATCGCCATTGAGCTAGGCATCTAATGCCTTGATGTCCGAGGTGACTCATAGCTAGTCATCGGTCAAATCATGAAGGAATCAAGTTGCCATGACACCAAGATGGTTGCTTACTGTCGAGAAGTCTGCCAGTTGGAGGACAAGTTCGATGGCCTCAAACTCAATCACATCCTGAGGCGACTCAATGAGGCGGCCGACGCACTAGCAAAGATGGTGTCCAACTGAGAGTCAGTGTCGATGGGCCTCTTCGCCAGTGATAAACACAAGCCTTCGGTCTGCTACGAGGATCGAGGACAGATCGAGGACAAGCTGCTTGCCCTAGGCTCGGGGGCTGACCGACCACCCGCCCCCTCTAACCTCGAAGTCATAGAGCTTGACAAAGGTCTAGTGGCAGAGCCTGACCCTCTAGCTAACTGGAGGACCCCATACCTTGATTGGCTTCTCCGTGAAGTGCTCTCGATGGACAAGATGGAGGCCAGGTGGATCGCACGCTGAGCCAAGTCTTTCGTCATTATCGAGGAGGAACTCTACAAGCAAAGCCACACTGGGATACATAGCGTTGCATTCCCGTCAAACAAGGGAGGCAACTATTGAATGACATTCACAGTGGGGTCTATGGACATCATGCCATACCTAGAACCCTAGTCAGAAACATGTTCTGATAGGGCTTCTACTAGCCAACTGTGGTGGCCGATGCTGAGCCAATTGTGCGCACCTACGAAGGGTGTCAATACTATGCTCGGTAGACCCACCTGCTGGCCCAAGCACTCTAAATGATCCCCATCATGTGGCCATGGCGATCTAGGGGCTCGATATGGTCTAACCTCTCAAAAGAGCACCCGGGGGCTACACACACTTGCTCGTCGCCGTAGACAAGTTTACAAAGTGGATAGAGGCTCGGCCAATCTCCATGATCAAGTTCGAGCAGGCCGTGTTATTCTTCCTCAACATAATCCATCGCTTTGGAGTCCCAACTCCATTATCACGGACAATGGCACACAGTTCACCATGAAGAAGTTCCTTCGATTCTGTGATGAATACCACATCCGTGTTGATTGGGCCGCCGTGGCGCACCCCCATACGAACGGGTAGGTCAAGCGCACAAATGACATGGTCCTATAAGGTCTCAAGCCTAGGATTTTCAACCGATTGAACAAGTTTGGTGGGTGTTGGGTCACAAAGCTTCTCGCTGTGCTCTAGAGCTTGAGGACGACCCCCAGCCAGGCCACCGGCTACACACCCTTCTTCATGGTCTATGGTTCCGACGATATCCTCCTGACCAACCTCGACTATGGGGCGCCGAGGGTCAGGGCGTACAACGAGCAGGGAGCCAAGGCACCCCTCGAGGACGCCATGGATCAGCTCGACGAGGTGCGCGATGTTGCCCTCCTCCGATTGGCCAAGTACCAGCAGGCACTATGCTGGTACCACAACCATCGGGTGTGGAATCGGGCCTTCAACATCGGGGACCTAGTGCTCCCCCTTGTCCAGAGCAACAAAAACCATCACAAGCTCTCCCCGCCGTGGGAGGGACCATACGCCATCATGGAGGTGCTCCGACTAGGCACCTACAAGCTCAAGACCATCGTTGGCAAGGTCTTCGCCAACGCATGGAACATCGAGCAGCTACATCGCTTTTACCCCTAGCCTATGCATATGCTTAAGAATGATATTTCTGAAATACGAAAACATTTTCTCGTATCGGTTTCGCTATCATTCCCTCTATCTTTAGTGACACCTGACCCCGGTGACGGTGGGGGGTCGGGCATCACTTGGGGGCTGATAAGGGTATATCTACTCAGAGACATTCTCTGTGCCTGATGTGCTAGAACCGCCTAATCTAATGTCTCCTAGAAGTACTTGTCTTCCATTAGACACTAAGTACTCAAGGGAGTACACTAAATTACGCAGTTCCATCAGGCCCACCCCGAGGGAAAACCTGAAAATCCACATTTTCCATCAGGATCACAAATGAGAGAATAAAGCTTACATCATTATTAACCATTTCTTACATCACCTTTAATACAACATCAGAGTATAATATTTATTATTTATATTAGTGGAATATGATCACGCTATTAGAGTTATGAACAATTAAATGTAACAGCGGAATATAAACATGTGAATAGAATTACAGCGGAAATAAATACCTAGTCATGACATGATGAAGCATTGATATATAAACTATGACGATAGATTATAAAACTTCTATTTGTAAAACATTTAGTGAGAGTTATAAATGAAAACTATGATTGCAGCGTAAAGGATTCCTCTCTGAGCTCACCAGGAGGGATCCACACACAAGAGTCAGCTCTAGCATCCGCCTATCACCTGCAATAGGGGAAAGAAAACCCTGAGTACTCAATTGTACTCAACAAGACTTACCCGACAGGAGGAAAGAAAAGACTCTAAGGGTATGCATGACTATCTGGCTTGTGGGTTTATTGCATCTACAGAAAGCATTACTAAGCGTGCGTCCTTATATTCAATTTTATTAGCAGTCATCATTAGTTCATTAACTAACCATTCTATGTAAGCACTTGTGCTACTTTCAAGCAGGTGGTAAGCAATCAGAATCATTTTACCATCTTTTATCTTCCTATTCTTACTATGTTGCTAGACTATAGAAGAGCTGTACCGGATCGCCGGCGATTCATGAATCAATGTGCCCAGCTGGGTACCCTAAAAAACATGCCCCGCTTGTACCCTAGGTACAAGCAAGACCAACCCACTACCCTCCTGTCATGGGGTCTAGGTCCCCGTCCAAACTTGGACTCCAAGCCCCCACCCCTGAATCCCGAACTCAGTGTGGTGATTGAACCTCCACCCAAAAACCACCCTAAAAGTCAGTTCGGAAAGAGCCAGAACCCATGACAAGAGTGTAACAAGTCTTCCCGCACCCATACACAAGTATGTATTTAGGATAATAAGTTTGTGACCTGCCTAGAACCCAATGCAACGGTCGGTCCTTAACCGACACAGATAGGGAAACAGTGTAACCAAGCTATGCCCTATTGGCCGCAGGACACAACCTCTTACACCCACCAATACCCACACCATATCCATGCCTAGTCTCCATTTATCATTCATATATATATTCCAAGTGATAATAATAATATAGTAACAACAATAATATATTTTCTATCTCTCGCAAGTGACATGTAATCACTCGACTTCTATCGGGGTCCTGTAGCATAGCAGTCTACACGATCCTATCATGCTAGTAAGACTCATAGGATATATATATATATATATATATATATATATATATATATATATATATATATATATATATATATATATATATATGCAAGTGGGTTTCATTCAACTCCTTAAAACTTAATGCATAAACATAATATAAAGTGTAGAAAAGTAGGGGTTATGCACCGGGGCTTGCCTGGGTAAAATATAATCAAAAGTTAGCATTCCATCTTTGTGACATGATCTCCAAAAGTACCATCTCACCAGCAACTCCCGATGACTCCGCGATCCATCATCGTCCCTATTTTGGTATGCAATGCGATGCAGAGATCATGCAACAGTTAATTAACAAGACAACAAGAACTCTTAACACAGAGTACATACTACGAACTAACAAGATAGCTCTAATGACTAACGTACTAATCTTCGTATCAACATGATCGAGAAAGGTGTCATTTCCCAACCAATGTTTTAGTTATACATTTTCAAGGTGTTTCTTTATTCTATTCTATCGATTTAATCTTTATTTGAAATAGGGCATCATTATCTATCTAGCAAACTAATTATTCTTGAGCTAAAAAAATTACAGTGAACAGCTAATAATATTAGGAATTTACTGTAAAATTTTTAGGGTCAACACTATCACCATTTTCTCACAAAAATTCCCACAAGTTCACATTTTAACAATATTAAATATTTTAAAATAATTAAAGCAACCTTGGAAACATTTTAAAACTAGATGAACCAAATACGCTAATAGATAGATCATGATTTTAGGAGCCTAACAAAATTGGTTTCATAATTTTTGGACAACTACACAAATTTATATTGATTTTACAAGTTTATTTCCGAAACAAAATTAGCAATTGCTTTAGAAAACTAAAGGAGCCAGCGGCCACCAAATCGGCCCCGCGGCCCACTGCGTACCACGCGGGGGTGCGACCGTGCTGATCGCAGGTGGCCCAAGGCGGGGAGTCCGCTCACACGTCCACGTATTTTGTAAAAAGACCCCTGGCTAATTTAATTTCTACACAACGATCCCGAGCACTATTTCACCAGAGACACGTTTCGCAGCAAGCACCCCCAACAACTTCATCTCCTCAATGAGCTGGTCCCCGATGGCCTACGCATGATGGTGTGGCTCTAGACGACACTACACCCCTACGCCGGATCACAGAGTGAGGCGCCGGTTAACCGAGCAAGCCGACGAGCGCCGCGGGGCCAAGTCGAACTCCTGGACGGCGGTTGGGAGATAAACAATGGTCCCAGCGCCATGGTGGCGTGAGCACGCCGGCGTCCTAGGATACTAATGGAGAGGTAGATGTGGCAGGGAAGCAGCAGGGGCTCACCGCGGTCCGTGCTGTGGTGGCGGCGGATGCAGGAGAGGGCCGAGGTGACCTAGCCACACGTGCGTGATCATGGTGGCGGTGCTCCGAGATAGACACAGCGTGCCACCATGCCACCGACAAGCGCCCTGACCAAAAGAATATGAGCACTAGTCCAAGGGGGTCAAGACAAGCTCTAAAACACCATCAATTGAACCTTTATCGATGGCTTAGGACTTACCCCCAAATCATGCTTTGCTCCAGGCGAGATGACCGGCGGCTCGAAAAATTTCTGAACCTAGCCAACCAGAGTGAATTGAGGGGCTCGCACGGGTCAACAAGCTAGCCTACCTCCAATCCTAGCTACAGGAACACTGAATCGAAATGGGATGTCATGAATCGCGTGCGCAGGCTTATGCCACGGTGCGCTCCGTCGGCGGCAAGGCGGACGAGGCAGCGGCTCACGGCTCAAACAACCACGACCCAGGTTGCGTTAAATGAGTAGAACACCCACACGGTGAGGCCCTAAGGGAGCATGCCATGAGTTGTTGAGATAGGACCACTTGGCCTTGTCCGAGAGCGGGCGGCGGAAGCAGAATGGCGAGCGCGTGGGAAGAGCATTGACCCCCCGACAAGGCAGTAGCTCGATGGGACAGCAGAGGGTGGCAGTTACTACAGAGTAATTGCTCGGGTAGTTGGATTGGGTGGCAAGGCAAGAGCCATGTTGACCCAGTGGCTACAATCATGGCATCGGCCTGGCTACGCTTAGCCCCGCCAGCAGCGCGCACACACCACCCCACAGCAGCGGCCACGCTCAGACGGGCTGGCCAACAGCAATGGTGTGCCCATGAGGCGACCGTAGGGCAACAGAAAAGGTTGGCGCGACACATGCATGAGGGGCGCCTGAACGCAACGGCGCAACATGGTGGGCGTGGTGACCGCGGCCACAGGGCTGAACGGTCGAAACCAGTGTCGTGCATGCTTTTTAAAGCAACGCCAAGGCTACCAAACAGTGCGGTTAAGGTTCGACCAACCTCACTAATCCAAAGTCCACGCCACCAGCTAGCTAGAGAAGCACTCGGTGTGACCAAAGAGTGACTAGGGAAAAAGATACGAGAAGGCCAAGATGAGTTCGTCGCGCAGCGTGCCGGTTCACGAACAGAGCACCGAACGTGGTTCTTCGTGTGTTCTAAGTAATTTCGAGCAATTCTTGGGGTAACCCCGCCACGTTAGACCATCCTACGAACCACTCCACGCCAAAGTACTCACCATGACGCAACTAATGGTAGAAGAATATAAAGCTAGTGTTTAAGAAATTTAGCTAGAATTTAATTGCCAAAACAGCAATGTCTACTACCTTTCTAAACATAGAAAATTAAAGGTTTTAGTTTGAACTAACATCTACTAGCACTTTTGCTAAAAATTTTAATATGCCTAAACCGAATTAAGTTCAACCACTAGGCATTTCATACACTAGTCCACCAATCATACTAACTTGTAGAAACAAAACATCTGAGAACTACTTAACAAGTTAGTTCAATATAACTCGCCACGAATGATACTTTTAAACATAATTTCAAGCGTTTCCGTCTTAACAAAATTTGATCTTTGAGCTATCAGAAATACCATGGAACAACACATATTCACCAAATCAACAGTTGCATTTTCATCTACTAAACTCACACTTCAAATTTATCGAAGTACCAATTACAAGTTATATTTTATTTTTGCTTATAAAAATTGTTTTTCATGCTTAATCAATTAAACAAGCCATTCGCTCTTTATTTGCTATCAGGCATTTTTAAGCACTCTCTTCATACTTTTCCAAACAAGCCCTAAACAACTTTGGTCCACAAGATTATTTAAAAGTTGTTAAGCACCGAGACAAGTTGACTAGTGACACTTATTTGTTTGTTTTATCCACGAAAGCGAGTCACACAAGATTCATTTATAATTCCATGTGTGCTTTAAACTTTTAAACCTGAAAACTTGTTTTGCTAATTTCTCTTAGGCATTAACCTAGGTGCTAAGCAAGCTTATAACACCAGAGGTGTTACACCTGACCCCCTTACATTAATATCTCAAAGTAAGGGCTGCGGAAACAAACCCTGAGTAAAACTGATCGGACTGCAAGAAACCTATGCCCCAGCGGCTACGACATTTTTGCTCACTAGTGTGATCAGAGTTGTTTCACCCGCATCCCAAGATTTATAGCCTTAACCACAAAAAGGGTCAGAAAACATTAACCTTTTTATAAAAAAGGATGAAGAACCAAAAGATTGTCCAACCATAGCAGAAATTAAAATCTGTTCATTTATTACAACGTCACTATTTGGCCTAACTAACTAATTTTTCGAGAGGACGATCTCATAATCTATCTTGGCAGATAAGTCCTGTGCCAGAGGGGCCACCTCCTTCTCGATGTCCTCTAGCTTGGCGTTTGAGTAACCGAGCGCGAAGCCCTGGCTCATCGTCTCTAGATCGATGTTCTCATAGTGAGAACAAGCGATCATGAATGACCGATGAACGTCAAAGCGGAGTCATCGTAGACCAACTGGATGACGACGCATAGCTTGTCGTGCTCATCGCTCTCCTTTAGGAGGGTGGCCTTCACCTCACCGAGCTCCTTCTCTAGGCTACGGCTCTTCGTCACCTCCGCCCTAAGCTTGTGATCAAGACCTACCCAAAACACGCACCAGCCATGTCGAAAAGCCTACCGTGGATCCTAGAGAGAAGTACAGCAAAGGAAGACTAGGGGCTTACCGTCCATGTCTGCCTAGAGCTTGCACGCCTTGTCATGCCGCTGGGCCACCTTGGCCTCCAAGTTTTGGGCCTGCTCCTGGCGCTGCCTGACCTCCACGGTGAGTCTAGCAGCACCACCTCTGCCGCGGCCTTCAGATCCTTCTCCCCCTAGAGCTCGCCCTCCAGGAGGTCGATCCGCTGCTGCATGTCATCATGCTCCTTCCATAGCCACTCGATCTTCGTGGTGTCCGTGCGTGTAATCTTGATCAGGTCCAGGAGCTTTTCCCTAGCTTCGCGGGCATCATCACGAGCCTCCACATACTTGATCTAGAGGTCGGCCAACTCCTGGCAAACGGGGGAAAGTTTGGCCACTTCTTGATGAGCGATAGCGAGCTGGGTGGCCAGTTCCTCACGTAGCCGCTCCCCCATGGCTCGTAGCTGCTCCTACACCGCGAGGTGATCCTAAACGCCCTTCTCATGGTGAAGGAACGTAGACTTCTCCTGGCTGTGGTCCATGAGAACCTGCGAAAAGGGTACGAGTTAAAAGGCAAGAAAAGGGAAGACAAAGGTCGGAAATGCTGATGCACTATACCTAGCCAACCGGAGTGATGATATCTTGCAGCGAACTCAGCGCAGTGGTCAGGGCATGGACCGTGACCCCTACCTCCACGTGGATGCTCCCCCACTCCCTTTAGTTCGCGGAGTCATCGAGGGTGAAGAGCATCGCCCCCGGGTCCCGACGGTCGGCCCACTTGATTTGGGGTCCTCCCCAGGTGTGAGGGCCACCACCGACCTAGACCAGAGGCCAAGATGCCTCCACGCCGACCCCAGGCAACACCAACGCCTCTCGCGACCGCAACTCCTCTAGAGTGGGCCCCCCAGCATTAGAGGGCATGGGTGATGTTGTGGGGGGTATGATCCTGGTAGCCCAGCGCACAAGACGAAGCCTTGTAGAGCACGACGTTGCTCGGCGTGCCCTGCAAGATACCGAGAAGATATCCTGAAGATACTATGAGATCTATTAGGATACGTATGATCCCATGATTCCAGCAATCTGTTATTACTTTCCTGATATCTCCTAGATCTAACTAACTTGTAACCCTGCCCCCTAGACTATATACGGTGGACAGGGACCCCCTCAAAACACACGCAATATCATACGATAGCCAATATAATCCAACAGACCATAGGAGTAGGGTATTATGTCTCGTAGACGGCCTGAACTTATCTAACTCTTATGTCTCTATTGCCTTCTTGTTCTCGATTACACGCATCTCTGCCGATCAATCTACCTTCGTGAGATACCCCTCGGTGGACTGCTAACGATATTCTGTCGATAGTTAGCATGGTGTTTCTATGTCAAATAGGATGGTGTGTTTTGCAGGCTCTTCGTCCCTCCCACATCCCAGCCAGATCTTCACGGTCGGATCAATCTCATGGGTCATCAACACTGATAGAGTCGAAGAGCTCATCAAGCCGGTGCAGATCGATACTACGCCGATCACCCCAACACCTGTGACTATAGATCCAATCTTGCAACCGCCTCTGAGTTAGTCTTCACCGACAACTCACCGCCTTCTTCCCTGCTACCCGAGGATCAACAACGATGATTTGATCGTATCCATTGATCAGGTTGGCCAGAAGCTCGCTGATTGCCTCTCCATCGTAGAATCAGCTCTGACCACTCTGGTTTAGCGCCGACCACCCTTCGAGTTAGATCTATCGAAGGCTGATCGGGAAACTCCAGGGGTTACGACCCTACCCTTCGAGCTCACCAGCGCCACCACCACCTATCAAGATGCCCTAAGGGGCAAATTCATCGACCAGGTGGGAGATATCCATCCTCTCACCAACCAGATCGCCGACCAGCTCTCGCCGACTATCAACATGCTACACGTCGATCGATGCCCTAAAGCATCCCTCCAAAACATCCTAGAGGAAAATCTGGACTCCGAGTCCCAGGGCTCTATGGAGACCATCACCGAAACCTCCACCGTACAACCTCCTTTCCCGCCCTTCCGTGGAGGTAGAATTTTCAATGTTAGCGTCGATAGCCCCCCACGGGACAGGGAAACCGAAGAGGAACGCGCCACCTACGTCAACAGGAACATCAACCGTGCGCAGCGTCGAGCAAATGAGGCTGCCCTTGCGCTAGCCGAGGCCGCTCACAAGGATCAGCTCGACTCACAAGGGAGGCCACGCCCACTTCAATGCAACCTCGACGATGAATTTGTCCATGTCGACTGCCATGATGTCTACAAGACTCCTAGTGCCAACTTGCTTGTGGCCGCCAATGAGCTCGCCCGGCTCCCGCAAACACCAGAGGTCACTAAGGTCGCCGCCATGCTTAAAGCGATGCACTACCAGGTCAATGAGATCTGCCAGGATCAGAGACCTTCATACTCGACAAGCTCGATTCACCGATCCATCGTGCCGAGATCTAATCGCCGCCCCAGCAGAAGCCGCTTCGTCGACCAACATCATGATGATGCACAACCCCTCTAGGGGGTAGCTAGGGGGACCCTCATCAACATGACCAAGAGGTCGAACAAGACATTCGAGCACACCTCAACAACTTTTGGGACACGCGACGTTAAATCGACGGGCGCCGTTTTTCTCGCCATGAAGAGGAAGTACGCCGATGTCAAGAATATGAGCAAGAGTTCGGGGACCTAGATGTAGCCCCCAGCCACTCAATGCTGGCAACGCCACAGATGGTGACGATCCTGAGGGGCTTGAGCATTCATAAGGGCACTCTGAACACTCCAGTGGCCTCGTGGTTTCAAAATCACTAGGGTCAAGCCCTACGAGGGACGGATGAACCCCACACAGTGGCTACAGGCTTATGCCACTGTTGTGTGCGCCGCCGGGGGAGATACCAATGTCATGGCAAATTATCTTCCTATCATGCTCATGCCAACTGCGATGAACTGGTTCATGAGCCTTGACCCAGACTCCATCGGATCCTAGGAAGAGCTGAAGAAGGTCTTCACCCACAACTACATGGCTATGTGTATTCGGCGGGGCACCAAGCATAATCTAAACCGCATCTACCAGAAGCCATCCAAGATCCTCTGTAGCTACATTAGACGCTTTTCTAAGATGAGGAATTCTATTCCTAACATCACAAAAGTTGAGGTCATCACCGCCTTCATTCGAGGACACCATCACCACGACCTTCGCTCCAAGTTCAATCGCAAGCCGCCAAAGGGGATTGGCGAGATGATTAAGACCGCCAATCAGTACGCCAATGCTGAGGAGGCCAAAGTGTGCTTCAACGAGGATGTGGGCACTCTCCGCCCAACTCACCGTAGCAACGAGCATCCCGACGACCAACGCCACAGCGACCGCCGCTATGACAAGCGCAGTCATCATCGGGACAGTGGCCATGATCGGCCAGAAGGATCCAAATCTGGTCAATATCACCACCACCGACCAGACCACATCGTCACCACCGTTGAAGAACCTTGCGCCAAGCACAACTACGATGTGTAGTACAAGAAGATCCTCGAAGGCTCGTGCCCTCTCCATAAGAACAACAAGCACAAGATGAAGGACTGCCTCAGCTTGGCTAAGGAGTTCCAGGCTAAAAAGCTAGACAACGACAACAACAACAGAGCCAGAGGCCACCGACCACCTGGGGACAACAACAACGCCTTCTAGGATCACAACAAAGTGGTTGCCACCATCTTCGGGGGCCTTGCCACCACCGAAAGTAGAAGACATTAGAAGCTCACCGCCTGCCAGGTGCTCGCCGTAAACGCGGATGACGCTATCGCCAACCCCAGCTATCGCCCTAGTCCAAGGTCCCCATTACCTTCAATATGGCTGACTAGTGGGCGGACATCCCTTATATAGGGCGTTTCCCCCTTGTTCTTGATGCAACCATCCAGAAAGTGCTCTTCAGAAAAGTACTCATCGATGGTGGAAGTGCCCTGAACCTCCTCTTTGTTGAAGCCCTAAAGGAGTTGGGCCTTGGGATAGGAGACCTCACACACTCTGACTCCTCCTTCTGGGGTGTGGTACCTTATAGGGCATCCAAACCGCTTGGAGAAATCACCCTCCCGGTATAATTCAGCACGGCCAGCAACTACCGCGTCGAGCACATCAACTTCTACATCGCCGACTTCAACACCTCCTACCACGCCATACTTGGTCGGCCAGCTCTGGCCAAGTTCATGGCCATACCGCACTATGCCTATCTGGTGTTGAAGATGCCTTCACCTACAGGAGTCTTGGCCTTACAGGCCAACCTCTCCATCGCCTACGCCTGCGAGACAGAGAGTCTAGCACTCGCCGAAGCCACCGACCTCTCCATCTAGATGGCTAGCGTGGTCACCGATGCCAAGATGGTGCCTGCCGATGACCTAGAGATCCCATCGTTGGAGCCTCCTTGTGCCTCCACCAATTCCAAGGAAACAAAGGAAGTTGGTCTTGGCCTTGATGACCCCACCAAGACCATCAAGATTGGGGCTCATCTTGACCCCAAATAGGAAAGCACGCTCGTCTCCTTCCTACATGACAACGCCGATGTGTTTTCGTGGAAACCTGCAGACATGTCGGGGGTACCACGGGAGAAGATCAAGCACTCCTTGAATGTCTCGCCGACCGCCAAACCGATCAAGCAAAAACTCCGATGATTCACGCCAGACAAAAAGGAGGTTATTAGGGTAGAAATAAAACGACTCCTAGCTGCCGAATTTATTAAAGAAGTGTATCATCCTAAGTGGTTAGCAAACCCTATTCTTGTTCAAAAAAAGAATAAAGAATGGAGAATGTGCGTTGATTACACTGATCTCAACAAACACTACCCTAAAGACCCCTTCGGTCTGCCTCGGATAGACAAGGTTGTAGACTCCACTGCCGGCTACGAACTGCTCTCCTTCCTTGACTGTTACTCTGGCTATCACCAGATATCCTTGAAAGAGGACGACCAGATCAAGACGTCATTCATCATGCCTTTTGGTGTGTATTGCTATACCACCATGTCCTTCGGACTCAAGAACGTCGGGGCGACCTACCAAAGGGCCATCTAGATATGCCTCGATCAATAGATAGGCCGCAACGTCAAAGCTTACATCAATGATGTGGTCATCAAGTCCAAGACCGTCGACAATCTTATCACCGACCTCGAAGAAACGTTCATCAATCTAAAAAGATACAGATGGAAGTTGAACCCTTCAAAGTGCATCTTTAGAGTTCCATCCAGCATACTCCTAGGCTACATCGTTAGCGCCCGCGGCATCGAACCCAACCCTGACAAGGTCTCCACCATCACCAACATGAAATGGCCAACATGCGTAAAGGATATATAGAAGCTCATAGGGTGCATGTCTGCTCTCAGTCGCTTCATATCGCACCTTGGCGAAAAAGGACTACCGTTCTTCAAACTCCTCAAGGCCTCCGAGCATTTCTCCTAGTCGGAGGAGGTAGATACAGCTTTCAAGCAGCTCAAGTTGTTTCTAACGAAGCCTCCAATCATGACGGTGCCTCAACCAGATCAAACCCTACTGATCTACATTGTCACCACTTCTCGCGTCATTAGCACAGCTATCGTCATTTAGCGCGAGGAGGCCAGACACACCTATAAGGTACAACGCTCAGTCTACTTCATTAGCATGGTCCTTAATGAGTCCAAAACTCATTATCCTTAGGTCTAGAAGCTGCTATACGCCATTTTGATCATGTCGCGCAAGCTCTGCCATTACTTCGAGTACTACAGATTGTCGTGGTCACCGAGTTCCCTCTGGGGGACATCCTCCCCAACAAAGAGGCCAATGGCCGCATCATCAAGTGGGCTATCGAGCTTGGTACTTACTCCATAGAGTTCAGAAGTAGACCTACCATCAAGTCATAGGCGCTCGCTGACTTCATTGCTGAGTGGACCGAGATCCAAGAGCCCATCCTTGCTACTTGCCCCGAGCACTGGGTGATGTACTTTGATGACGCCCTCAACATCAACAGTGTTGGTGCTGGCATCTTATTCATTACGCCGACCAAGGACAGGCTCCGATACATTCTCTGAATTCATTTTCTAGCCTCCAATAACGCCGCTGAGTATGAAGCATGTCTCCATGGACTCCGTATAGTCGTCGAGCTCGGCGTCAAACTCCTCATCGTATACGGAGACTCCGCGCTAGTCATCAACCAACTCAACAAAGATTGGTCCTGTTCCAGAGAGAAGATGGACGCATACTACGCCGAAATGAGGAAACTCGAAAGGAAGTTCTATGGTATCGAGTACCACCACGTGGTATGAGATCAAAATTAGCTCGCCGACCACCTATCTAAGATAGGATCTTCTCGCATCGCAATTCCACCTGGGGTGTTCATTCAAGATCTCTTTACGCCTTCCATTAAGGAAGAGAAGGAAGTTCAAGAAATCCCCCCTGCCGAGCAGTTAGTACTTACAGTACCTTCACCAGCCCTTGACTAGAGGGAACAGTTCATCAAGTACCTCACCAGCACCGACATACCCACCGACAAGACCAAAACTGAACGCCTAATCCGTTGAAGCAAGCATTACGTGCTCGTAGACGGGAACATGATGAGGAAAAGTGCCAAGGAAGGGATACTGCAGAAATGCATCACCCAAGAAGAGGGAGTGAAACTACTTCTGGAAATTTACTCTGGTTCCTACAGCAATCACGTGGCCTCAAGAAACCTGGTCGGCAAGGCTTTTCGAGCTGGTTTTTATTGGCCCACAGCCATCACCGGCGCAGAATACCTCGTCCGACAATGTGAAGGATGCCAATTTTTTGCCAGGTAGATACACATGCCGGCACAGGAGTTGTAGACCATCCTAGCTTCTTGGCCTTTTGCATGCTGGGGACTGGACATGATCGGCCCTTTCAAGCTAGCGCTAGGTGGTTTCCGGTACGTGTACGTCGCCATTAACAAATTCTCCAAGTGGATCGAATACAAACCGCTTTGTTTTGGCTACTGCAAAGAAGGCAGTCGAGCTCTTCGAAGATATCATCCATAGATTCAGTCTCCCGAACAGCATTATCAATAACCTCGGAACTACATTCACTGGTCATCATTTTTGGGACTTCTGCGAAGACCGATGCATCTCTATCAAATATGTCACTGTTGCCCATCCTAGAGCCAATGGCCAGGTCGAACGGGCGAACAGCATGATCCTTGATGCCCTAAAAAAGAGGCTATATCAGAAAGAGAAAAAGCATCTGGGCAGGTGGCTCAAAGAGCTCCTAGCTGTGGTCTGGGGACTATGCACTCAAGCTAGTTATAGCACCGGTGTGTCTCCATACTTCTTGGTCTACGGCTCAGAAGCCATACTTTCAGCGGATATTGCCTTCCGAGCACCTAGGATGGAATATTATAATGAAGAGCAAGCCGCAGCTGTTCAGATAGAGGACGTTGATAGGGCCAAAGAGGAACGCCTGATCACTTGCATCCGCATAGCCAAAAATCTAGAGGGCTTGCGAAGATACTACAACCTCAACATCAAAGGTCATTCATTTACTATCGGTGACCTCGTTCTTCGTAGAAAACAGAAAACCGAAGGGATGCACAAGCTCTCCTCCCCCTGGGAAGGGCCTTACGTGGTCAAAGAGGTTACCCGACTAGGGTCTTACCGACTATGTGACTTGGATGGACTCGATATCCCCAACTTGTGGCACATCGAGCGCCTCATACGTTTCTATCCTTGAAACACTCTAGATATGTACCCTCCACTCCATGATGAATAAAGTTTTTGTCGCCATAATTTGTCTCCATTATTTCTCCACTACGATTTAATCTCTATTTGTGGTCGCTAGCTCTAAGCTACTACTTAACAAACTCCAATATGTGATCGCCATAAATGCTCCGCCATGGTTCTCCATATCTCCAAGATATTTCGCCAACCACCGAGCAGCACACGTTCTGCTCTGTGTTCTTTGGAGAAGGCCTAGTCTCCGATCTCTCCCTACACGTGCTACGGGTTCTGCGCTCTACGTTATGGATGGTCGGCTGCAGTTCCTTGGTCATGCCTATTCCTCCTACATGTGCACGGGCTCCACGCTCGATGTTATCGAATACGGGCTAGCCAAGGCCAAGATCTCAGTAAAGAACTAACTGCTCGAACTCTACTTATACAATGTATAATTGCGTTAGGGTTAACACTAAATGATTTTTCACCAAAATATTGGCAAACTGCTTAAACATGCACATGTCACTTTATAACATTTATACACATACATAAATGTTTATCTGTGCCCTCGCGCGTCTAAACTGTCCTCTCTAGTTGTTACAAGATACTCTCCGAGCAGGTCATTGGGCTAGGCCTTCAACATCTGTCTCGCCGAACAGGTCGACATCGCCGGCCAGCCTCCTCATAGTATCTTCCACCTCATCTTCCAACTACTGCTGCTTTGTCGCGTCCGTCCCTCTGACAAATCTAGCCCCTATAGCTTTAAGATCGATGGAGGGGTAGTGGGACTAGACCACCGCTAGGGCATGGGTCACAGCGGAGGCCGTGGCATCACGGTTGTAGCTCTTGAAGTTCTCCCATGCCGCCTTGCACCTATCGATGAAGGTGTCCAGACGGGGCGGCCTGTCATCAGCCTAAGGAGCCACCTCCAAGTCGATGCAGTCGAGCACTGGCTTGACTCTGGTGACTACGACATTGAGCTTACTCCTCTGGGTTCTAGCCACCTGCTCCAGCACGTCGAACTGCGCCTTGGCCCTTCGACGGTAATCTACAGGCATCACAGGGCTCCGTCAAGCAAAGAAGTCACTTCAGCAACAACTCTGACCATGAACTACTAACCTTTTAGCTCCTCGGCCAGCTTCTCCACTTGCCCAAATGCTTTCTTCTCCTCCTCCTAGAGTTGGTCGATGACTTGGCGCAACTGACCGAGCTCTATGTCTTGCTCTACAAGCATAATGATCGTCAGCAAAAATATGACTGTTCAACAATGCAAAAGCAAATTCGCCGATCCGCCATACCTTTTCTCTGCTCGAAGACGTTTCTTAGCTGCTCAGATTTGCGCTCCCGCTGCTCAGAAAGACTCATCGGCTGCTTGGAGTTGTGTTCTAGCTGCTTGAACCTACCCTGCAACTGCTCGGACATGGTCGCCAGTAGCTCGGATAGGATGCCCTTCTGGTACTCTAGGTCCTTAGCGTTAGACTCAGCAAGGTCTCGCTCGCGTTAGGCCCTCTGGATGTTTTTTCTCCACAAGCTTCACTGCCTCCTTCAGCTTTACATTCTCCTCGGCGAGGGGCTCCATCCTCTTGATCAGCTGCCGCCGTTGTTCGGCAGTTCGAGCTATGCCCTGCAAAAGCACCAAGATTCTGAAGAACTCCAATCTCCAATGTCAAAGATGAACATTGCAGACGTAGTACTAACCTTGATCTGTTTCATTGCCATGGAAAGGGTGGACTCAAGCCTCCTAAGCTCCCTGGTGGTGTCCTCCTCTTCAACGACCACCACTTCATCACCAAATTTGCGGAGGATCTAGACAGCTTGAGGTCATGATTCCTCACGCTCAATCTCCTCCACCTTGTCCTCTTCCTCCACAGCTGGTGACACCACCTGGGGGCTTGGTGGCCACACAACTTGCCTGATCACGCCCTTCAATGTCTTTGGATACGCCACCTACTCCTCTAGAACCATCGGTTTCTCCACCCCTGATTTTGCCGTAGCGTCGGCAACTCTAAGATTCGCCTTCGAAGGCTCGGCTACAACTGCCATTGCCCCGGGCATCGCCACTGACTCATCCGCCATCGGCACCAACCGTTCACCACCGCCAAGTCCATCAGCAGCGGCGGTTGACTCCTTAGCAGGCAGCTGAGCGCCCATGGACTTTGAGACGGGGTCTGTCAGCATCGCCTTCACACCGGGACCAGCCCCCGGCTGCTCGTCGGTCTGGACGGACGGATTCAAATCCTCCATACGCCTCGCCCTGCATCAGATAAGCTCGTCAATCACCGTAACTATAAAGATTGGATAGAAAGTGATTCCAAGGCAAAAGGTTACTTACACATTGGCTTCTCGATAGGCATGTCAGAACCAGCGCTACCTCCCTGAGCCCCTAGGCACAGCCCTAGGGTTGACTCACGCGCCCTGGGGTGGAGGTCTCGCGGCCTCCGTACCATCGGCCTCTCCTCCGCCTATCACTCGGGGACTCTCTTCGCCTGCTGCTTGAGGACTCCCTCCCCTCCCTCCGATTGCACCTCCATGCGCGTGCTGTGTGGAGCCGCTTCAGTGCTCGAAGGAGGAGCTACTGGAGCCCTGTCGTCATCCGACCACTCGAACATCACCGCACTCTGCGTCTGAGTGGTCTGATCACCGCCTAGCGAGATGTCGCCTGGCTTGCAGGGTGTGACACCCGCTATCTTCCTCTTCTTCTGAGCTAGCTCATCGGTCGCCGCCCTTTTTCCCTAGACCTTCTCTAACACTGGGGGGCACTCTCCGTCCGACCAGCATCTATGCCTCCGGATTTCGACGAGGCGCTGACGGCACCTTCCTCAGGCTGAGTTGTTGGCCGGGCGTCCACTACCTTCGGCCAATCGCTCCTCAGCACTCCTGAGAAGTACGTTGCCCATTCCTACGAATGCATCTTACCACAAGTGAATCAGTTCACTACTCGGCAATGGTACAGGATAAAAAGTGACAGGAACAAACAATTGAGACTTTTACCTGAGGAGGTGGGTTCGTGCATTTGAAGGGTCTCATCTGCCCCGACATGCTGAATGAGGCAGTTGGAGCAAATAGCTCTACGGCCTTCTCTAGCACATCGTCCCTCAACAGCCTCTCCGTCCTCTCCTGGGTGTCGTCGATGTCCCCCTTGAAGTCAAAGCCCGCGTGGGCCCTCTCCTTGTAGGGCTAGATGCGGTGCACTATGAAGCTCACCGCCACCAGTCCAACATTCGTCTTTATGCCCTTTATTAGGCTGAGGAGCTCCCTCACCTAATCCATATCAGCACTGCTCGGCTTCTCTGACCAACTCTTCTGGCTCTCCGGGATGTGGTCGACATCGTGCGGATTGCAGGGTGGCTCTGCTTCATGTAGAACCACCTGGCGTTCCACCCCTTCAGTGAGGTGTTTAGTGGTACAGTGACGTACTCCCCTGCCATGCCATCGTAGAGTAGCAGGTACATGCCGCTGACCACCTTGGAACCACCGCCGCCCTTCTTCTTCAGCCAGAACATGTGTCGGAAGAGGTTGAAGTATGGAAGAATTCCGATATACGCCTCATAGAAATGGATGAAAATCGGGATGTGCAAGATGGTGTTTGGGTGGAGATTGCACACACTAACTCTCTAGAACTCCAACAGATCCATCAAGAAAGGATGAACAGGAAATCCTAACCCATGCTAGAAATAATCCTCAAACACTATGGCTTCGTTAGTGTGAGGCATCGGGAAGGGCTCATCGCTGGCTGGCCGCCATCTGGTGGTGACAGGGTCAGAAAGAACACCCGCCTCCACCATCTTGTTGAGCTCTGCCTCCCCCATGAGCAATGGCACCCATTCCTTGTCACGACTTGATTCGGCGGCCGCCTTCTTCGAGTTCACAGCTCCCCTCTTTGGCGCCATCTCTCAGATCTGATTGGGACTAGCGGTGGAAGCGCGTGTGGATGTGAATCGAGAAGCGTGAGGGCTAAGGAGGAAGATGAAGTGGCAAAGTGGCAAAGGTGGGATCACGGAGTGTGGTGCCTATAAGGAAAATGGACCCTTGGCCCATTTACTTTGGATTTTGGTGTTTGATGACCAACACAACCAAATTGGACTAATGAATTTGCAAGTGTTTGTTTTGTAGTTCAATAGGGTGCAAGATGTAACTTGGACGAAGGCGACATGATGATCCGATGATCAACACCTCAAGCAAGACCTTAGGAGCACAAGAGAAGACCCAAGAGATCAAGCAAAGTCCAAGCATGAAGATTGGAACCAAGCCGTACGCAAGATCGTGAAGAAACGAGCTTGTAGGGGCGATCGAACGCTAGACCAGACGCTGGTGGCTCGGTAGTCAGGACGACCGGACGTTGGACCGGTGGCTCGGTAGTCGAGACGACCAGACACTGGACCGGTGGATCGGTAGTCGGGACAACCGGATGCTAGACCGGTGGCTCTGCAGTCAGGATGACCGGACACAGGCGGTGAAACCGACCGGACGCAGGGAAGCAGCGTCTGATCGAGTACAGTAAGGTTTCAGAGCGGCAAATCTACAACCGGACACGTCTAGTGGCAGGCGATCGGACGCTGGCCAGCGTCCAATCAGTATATTAATGGCTCAATGGTCGGGACGACCGAACACGTCTGGTCAGGACGATTCAACGTCCGATCAGTAGCAGTTTTGTGGGAATTCGACCCCAATGGCTACTTTCTCAGTGGGCTTATAAATACAACCCCCAACTGGCCATTTGAGTAGAGTGGAGCTGAGGAAACATACCAAGGGTGTTGATACACCATTTTAGTGATCTCCACTTGTATAGTGCTTAGTGATTCATCAGGTGATTAGCGTAGGTGCTTTGTGAAGTGCTTAGGTTGATTAGACCATCGCTTATGCGCTTGCTCTAGGTTTAGGCCTAGTGTTTAGTGAGGTTTGCATACCTCTTACCACTCGGTGCTTGCGAGCACCATTGTTGTACATCGGAGGGGCTTGAAGTCTTGCGAGATCACACCAACTGTGTTTGTGGTGTGGCCGCCACCGTGTACCGGAGGGAACAAGGCCCACGGCGTTTCGGCCGAAAGCTTGATAGTGAAGACGGCAGGGAGCATCCAGGACAGGCTTGCCGGAAGGCACATCGGAGACCCACTTGCGCGTGGGGAAGGCCTAAGGCTATCCACGGAGTTACCCGACCGGGAGCTTGGCCCTTGCGAGAGGCTCCAACAAGGACTAGGGGGAAGCTTGCGCGCTTCTCGATACCTCGGTAAAAATACTAGAGTCGTTGACAGGAGTTTGCATATCTCTACCTTGCTCTTTAGCTTCTGCATTTACATTGATTACTTTACTATGTTTTTGGTAGAGATAGCAACACACTAGCAAAACCATAGTTGCACATCTAGATAGTTTATCTATTGCATAGGTTTTGCTAGGGTTAGAAAAAGAGGCCATAGTTTAGAGTTAGAATTTTTAAGTTGCCTAATTCACCCCCCCCTCTTAGGCGTCATGGTCCCTTCAATTGGTATCAGAGCCGGTTGGCTCAATTTGGACCTTTAGCTTAACCGCCGTTGAGCCGACGCTATTTAGAGTGGTTGGGATGGATACCGCTAGGCCTCCGCACTTTGACGGCACTAACTTCCCATACTATAATGCTAGAATGGCTTGTCACCTTGAGGCGGTTGATTTGGGTGTATGGAGAGTCACTCGTGACGGGATGAAACCCATCAAGAATCCTGAAAAACCCACAAAGAGTGATGAAAAAGAAATGCACTTCAATGCTAGAGCTAAAAATTGCTTGTTTGAATCACTTAGTATGGATGTTTTTAACCAAGTATTCACTTTAAATACGGCACATGAAATTTGGTTAAAACTCCAAGAGCTCCAGGACGGTACAAGCAATGTCCGTGAGCAAAAACATTGTCTAGCAAAGCAAAACTATGATTCCTTTACTATGAATGATGATGAGCTTGTTCATGACATGTATTCTCGTTTGAATCTAATTATCAATGAGCTCCATTCTATAGGATTATTAAAGCTAGATGATGCGGACATCATGAGGAAGATCATCTCCGTGCTACCACAAAAGAAATATGCAAGCATCATCACCATCCTTCACAACATGGAGGACTTGAGCAACATGACCCCAGGCATAGCCATTGGCAAGTTAGTGGCATTTGAAATGTCACGTAAGATGGGTCAAGAAGAAGCTTCTTCATCAAGCAAAGGCAAAGCTCTCACTTGTAGCGACAAAAAGAAGATGAAGGGCAAGCAAGTTGAGACAAGCTCAAGCTCAAGTTCCTCAAGTGAAGATGAAGAAGAAGATAAGGATGATGATGATGATGATGAAGATTCAAGTGATGATCAATCTTCCTCCTCCACATCCGATCTTGATGAAGAATCAATCAAAGTGATCAACAAGGTGGAGAAGATGATCCAAAGGCTCAATGTCAAGGGTGTGCCCATCCAAATTCAAGATTTCATTTTCACAAATCAAAGAAATGAGCAAAGAAAGAGATGATGCTTTGGATACGGTGAATTAGGGCACTTTGTGGAAGTTTGTCCTAACAAGCCCACACCCAAGACAAAGAAGAAGGCATGCAAGAACCAAGCCCTCACATCAATAAGATCATGGGATGATTCTTCAAGTGAAGAAGAACCCCATCACAAGAGGTGAGGCCGCAAGCACTCATCATCAAGCTCTGCTCGTGTGTGCCTTATGGCGCAAGGTAACGAAAGCTCTTCCTCTAGTGAGAGTGATAGTGATGATAATATGCCTTCTTATCATGAACTTGTGCAAGAAAATCTTAATTATGCTAAAGCTTGCATTAGTCAACAAAAGAAGCTCAAAAGTTTAAAAGAAAAGCAAGATAGTTCACAAAAAGCATACAAAACCTTGCTTGAACAATATGAGAACTTTGCTAATCTCAATGTTGAACTATCTACTAAAATTGAGAAACTTGAGACTAGTGCAACAACAAATGCATGCACAATCAATGATGAGCAACTCTTAAAGAAAAATGAAAAATTAAAAGAAAAGTTAGCTAGCTCACAAGAAGCATATAATAGTTTGCTTGCTAAAATGGAAACCATGTGCAAACATTGTGATGAGCTAACTAATAAAGCTGCTAATCTTGAAGCCATTAGCACAACCCCCACCAAGGCATCCAAAAAGAAAAGTTCTATCTTTAACATGTCTAAAAAGGATGCCTCTACTTCTTGTAATGATTTATGATTAGACTCACCTTTGTGCAACCAAGTTTGTGTTGAGAAAGTTGTTGTAGATACATGCACACAAGAGGTTACAAAGGAGAATGAGCAACTCAAGCAAGAAGTAGCTCGCCTCACCAAGGACTTGACTCAAGTGAAAGGCAAGGCGAAGCAAACCCAACTTCATCAAGATAACACCATCAAGGGAGTGAAGAAGCTTGATGAAGGACAAACCGTGGTTTGTTACGTTTGCCACAAGGAAGGTCACAAGTCCTATGAGTGCAAGGTGAAGAATGGGGGAGGGGCAAAGAAGAAGGAGAAAAAGCAAACAAGCAAGCTCTCCAACACCTACACCAACAAGGTGGACAAGAAGGCCTCCACACCTTATCTCTTGAAGAAGAAGAAAAATGACAAGGTGGTGGCCATCAAGGTGAACAAGCAAGCCAACAATGGGGTCAAACACTTTTGGGTGCCAAAGGAAATCATTTCCAACATGAAGAGCACCAAAAAGGTTTGGATCCCGAAAGGGAAGTGAGAAGTCCATCGGACTTTGGGGAATTTGGAGACTTGGCAAAGTATGGGTGCATTTCATGGGGTGCATCATGATGGACAAAGTCATTGCCAAGTAGGTTAGTGAATACTATGGACCCAAATTCCCCTTCCCATGTTAGGTAACTAGATGTCATTACTTTCAATTAGTATTCATTTCAATTGGTTTTGTTTTTCAATTGATATACTCTTAAAGCATCTATTTATCTTTCATGCCTATGTTTGCATTTACATGCTTAAATCTTTTGTCATGCATTCAATAGGTATTTCATATGGTAGGCTTGCTCGGTTTCATTATCAACCCTTGGAGCAAACCTACATGGTTTATAATTGCTTAGAAGCACGGCACATAGCTTGTCTTACTTTTGTTTATCTAATATGTGCCAAAGTCCAAATTGTAGATAATCTCTCCCGAATATCATTTTTGAAAATGATTCTCACATTCATGAGATGTCATCTTTCAAGTGGTATTTTGATTCTAAAATCAATGTGCATGATTCCTACAAAGTGTTCCACATTTATGTGCACATATTTAGGGGGAGTAATTCTACAACTTGGATGCCTTGAGACTAACACTTTTTCAAATGGTATAAATTTTTCAAACCTATCATATGTGTAGTAGTCTCATTGTAAGGAAATTGGAGTCCCCAGAGTTAAGCATCATTCTTCAATTGGCATCATCATGTTATTTCATTTCATATTTATATGCTTTCTCCATGCATTATATAGATTAAACTCTCTTGTACAATAAATTGTTAACTATGCATATGCTTTGCTTTCTACCATATGTATGCATATATTTAGGGGGAGCTTAGTCTATATAATGTGAGAGTCAAATTTTATGATCCATTTCACTCTTTACACAAAGGATCACGAAATTTGACCCTGCCTTGTGCTACTAATGTCTTCATTTTCGGTGTTTGATGCCAAAGGGGGAGAATTTGAAGGACCAAAGGCAAGCATCAAGTTGATGTCTACAAGTGGTAATGGTCCGAGAAAAGGGAGGAAAGTGGATTATGGATTAGTCTAAGTAATGGTAAAATTTGTAGGAATCCATAATGCCACATGGGGATTTTTGCAAGGGCAAGATAAGCTTTCATTTAGTTTTAATTGGTATCTTACAATTGACTTCAATTGGTATCTTTAAGTATCAAATAAACTTGCCCTTTGCATTGCATCCTAGCAAGTAGGTAGTTTTTAACTTCCAAATTCTTAGTATTTGCTTGCTTTGGTCGTGTTGGCATCAATCACCAAAAAGGGGGAGATTGTAAGGAAAATGGACCCTTGACCCATTTACATTGGATTTTGGTGTTTGATGACCAACACAACCAAATTGGACTAATAAATTTGCAAGTGTTTGTTTTGTAGTTCAATAGGGTGCAAGACGTAACTTGGACGAAGGCGATGTGATGATCTGATGATCAACACCTCAAGCAAGACCTTAGGAGCATAAGAGAAGAACCAAGAGATCAAGCAAAGTCCAAGCATGAAGATTGGAACCAAGCCATACGCAAGATCGTGAAGAAACGAGCTCACAGAGGCGACCAGACGCTGGACCGGATGCTGGTGGCTCGGCAGTCGGGACGATTGGACGCTGGACCGGTGGCTCGGTAGTCAGGACGACCGGACGCTGGATCGGTGGCTCGGCAGTCGGGACAACCGAACGCTGGACCAGTGGCTCTGCAGTCAGGACGACCGGACGTGGGCGGTGAAACCAACCGGACGTAGGGAAGCAGCGTCCGATCAAGTACAGTAAGGTTCCAGAGCGGCAAATCTGTGACCAGACGCTGGCCAGCGTCCGATCAGTATATTGCCGGCTCAACGGTTGGGATGACCGGACGCGTCCGGTCAGGACGATTCAGCGTCCGGTCAGTAGCAGTTTCATAGGAACTCAACCCCAACAGCTACTTTCTCAGTGGGGCTTATAAATACAACCCCCAACCGGCCATTTGAGTAGAGTGGAGCTGAGGAAACATACCAAGGGTGTGGATACACCATTTTAGTGATCTCCACTTGCATAGTGCTTAGTGATTCATCAGGTGATTAGCGTAGGTGCTTTGCGAAGTGCTTAGGTTGATTAGACCATCGCTTATGTGCTTGCTCTAGGTTTAGGCCTAGTGTTTAGTGAGGTTTGCATACCTCTTACCACTCAGTGCTTGCGAGCACCATTGTTGTACATCAGAGGGGCTTGAAGTCTTGCGAGATCACACCAACCGCGTTTGTGGTGTGGCCGCCACCATGTACCGGAGGGAACAAGGCCCGCGGCGTTTCGGCCGAAAGCTTGATAGTGAAGACGGCGGGGAGCATCCAGGACAGGCTTGCCGGAAGGCACGTGGAGACCCACTTGCGCGTGGGGAAGGCCCGAGGCTATCCATGGAGTTACCTGACCGGGAGCCTGGCCCTTGCGAGGGATTCCTTGTGAGGGGCTCCAACAAGGACTAGGGGGAAGCTTGCACGCTTCTCGATACCTCGGTAAAAATATCGGAGTCATCGACAGGAGTTTGCATATCTCTACCTTGCTCTTTAGTTTCCGCATTTACATTGATTACTTTACTACGTTTTTGGTAGAGATAGCAACACACTAGCAAAACCATAGTTGCACATCTAGATAGTTTATCTATTGCATAGGTTTTGCTAGGGTTAGAAAAAGAGGGCATAGTTTAGAGTTAGAATTTTTAAGTTGCCTAATTCACCCCCCCCTCTTTGGTGTCACGGTCCCTTCAGTGCCGCAGTTATAAAGCACTCCCTCCACTTTTCGCATTCAAGGGTTTATGGGAAACCGCTCCACGATTTGCGCCTCTCTTAATTCTCCGAAGTGGTATGATGGGTTGCTACCTAGGCTTTTGCACAACTGTAGCCCATATCACCCATTTATCGCCGCAATTTGTTACTACTCACCGAATATTTGCTGACTTCTTCGCCATCTATTAAGGCTCAGTAACCGCTACTGTATAGCCATTACTCTGGATTTTTCTCCACGGTTTGATTTCTCCGATATTTCCACTTGTGGCTCGGGGACTACGCCATCACTATGACTTGGTTCCTCACCACACTAGGGACTTTCTTCTGGTTACTTTCGTTTCTGACCCTGGCACCACATGACTACGTCACCTACTATCAGGCTCAGGGATTAAGTGGGCACACTTCACCTTGTGGTGAATGTGAGTTTTTCTTCCAAGGCTCCACTCGGGGACTGGCTGCCTGCTCGGCCAGTTTTCTATTTTTCTTCTACTTTGGACCCTGGCACCACGTGACTGTGTCACTTACTGTCAGGCTCGGGAACTAAGTGGGCACACTTCACCTCGCGGTGAGTGTGTTTGCTTTAATATGGAAGACTCCGCGCCTGCTGAAGTTGAAGAAGACTATCTCTCTTTCTCGTGGTCAGACTCTAAGTGGGCACACTTGGTCCACTACGAGGAAATTTTCGATTTTGAACTTGAGCTCCTTACATCCTTATGACAAGCCTTACTTGGGATACACAGCTCGGCGACGGTTCATGACTGCTCGATGATGGTTCATAGCTGCTCGGCAACGGTTCACAACTACTTGGCGACGGTTCACGACTGCTCAGCGATGGTTCACAACTGCTCGACAACTCATCACGGTGGTCGGACCATGAGTCTGACTACTCGGCTTTGTTCACACCTGTTTGGACAAGCTCAAGACAGCGTTGCACAACGGATGTAAGGCGCTTGGGGACTAGCTGTGGGGGGTACGACCCTAGATACCCATGGCACACTACATGGGCTGTGCCCCTAGGGGCGGCCTAGCCCACAAGACGAAGCCTTGCGGAGCACAGTGCTGCTCGACGCGCCCCCACAAGATACCAGGAAGATATCCTGAAGATACTATGAGATCTATTAGGATACGTAAGATCCCATGATTCTAGTAATCTGTTATTACTTTCTGGTTATCTCCTAGATCTAACCGACTTGTAACCCTGCCCCCTAGACTATATAAGGCGGGCAGGAACCCCCTCAAAACACACGCAATATCATACGATAGACAATACAATCCAACAGACCACAGGAGTAGGGTATTACGTCGCGTTGATAGCCCAAACCTGTCTAACTCTTGTGTCTCTATTACCTTCTTGTTCTCGATTACACGCATATCTGCCAATCAATCTACCTTCGTGGGATACCCCTCGGAGGACTGCTAACGATATTCTATCGATAGGCGTGGATGAGGAAGCCTGCCCTACCGTCACACCTGCCGAGGGTGCACTAGGCATGGCCTCCTCCGTCCGTCTCACCACGGGTGCCACCGTCTGCCCGGACGACAGCCCCGGTTGCCCCGTCACCAATGCGCCCGCCTGCGTGGACGACGGCTTCAGCCGCGCTGTCTCCGCCTACGGCTGCGCCCGGCGGCATCACGCCTGCCATGGGCGCCCTAGACATGCTTTCTGCTGCCTGCCCTCCCATAGACATGGCCCATGGCTCCACCTCCATGGTCGACCCCGTGGTCACCCGGCCACGCTCTCGCCAGCCTCCGGCGCGATGCCAGATGGGTCTCGGCGCACCCGCTGAAGGGCGAGAGTATTCTTTGGCGCTAGCTTCAAGAGGGTCCCATGCCTCCCAACGCTGCAGAAGGCACGATGGTTAGTTCATGGTGAAAAATTCATCAAAAAACAAAAGAACGAAAAAACTCTCAGCTTACCTTGACGCCATCAGGCGCTGACATTTCGGGGCCGGCCCGCCTGACCCCGGCTGTGACTCCTCGTCGAACTGCCATTTTGAGCCCTCCCTTTGCTTGGGAGGCTTAGACGAGGCACAGCCACCGGCTCTACTTGGCTCCGGGGGTGCCATAGAAGGCCTGGGTGGAGTGGGGCAACTTGCTCCCGCCATCTCCGAGGGTGAGTCCTCCCCCTCTTGCTCCAGGAGATGCCACGGGAAGGGCCCCGCCTATGGCGAAGGCGGGTCCTTGTCCCCACCAGCCAGATCATCCCACAGGATGGGCGACCTAGTGCCGTCACCCCCTACTCCTCTTCTTCTTCCTCCTCATCTTCCTCCTTCGACAAGCCTTGGTGTTGTTTCCTCCGCTACAGCTTTGCCCGCTCCCTCGCCCGCTATTTCTTCTCCTTATCGTCCTTCTCCTTCTTCATCCACTCATTTGCGGCATGGTTCACCGCCCTCATGGCCGCATGCTCTAGCAGCGGCACGACAGAGGCCCAAAAGCCTAAATCCACTAGTAGCTCGATGAAGCCTGGCTCTGGTAGCATCATGGGATGTCTCGGGATCGGGAACACAGCATCAGACTTGTCTATCGCCTCCTTGACACGCTGTGCAATCTCACTGTTGCGAAGCGGCCCTGGAGCGAGCACCGTCCCGCCGAGTTCCACGATGGGCACCATCCCGAACAACAGGAGGGCGCACGCCATCAGTGGCGCCACCCTCCTCACATGATATGCTCCAATGACGCCAGCCCCGTGAAGGCCGCGGCTCCTTAGCAACATGACGGCCTCGAGGATGTCATGCATCCTCCTCTTCTCCTTATCGGGTGGCCCCCACGTCCACATCGGCGATGCCTCCTCGATCAAGCGCCTGGTGAAGTCTAGGAAGGGGGTGGTAGAGTCGTTCTTCAAGTAGAACTAATGCGCGTGTGAAGGGTCGAGATGGCGACTAGAGGGGGGGTGAATAGTCTTTTCTAAAATTAATCGCGTCGGCTAACCGATACAAGTGCGGAATTAAAACTATTGGTCTAGTCAAGACTATACCCCACTATATATGTTCACTAGCACCTTGCAAAGATAACAATTATGCAACAAAGGTGCCGGGCTAGTTAGAGCTCTCCTAAACAATTCTAGGAGCAAGGTTACACAAACCTATGCCACTAGTACTTTAAGCAACAAGGGAGCTCCTACACATGCTAGTAAGCAAAAACACAAAGCTAACTAAGCTCACTAGCAATGCTCAATAACAAGGCAACCAATGCCTAATTAGAGAGCGCAAATACTTAGCTACACAAACTAAGCAATGTGACTAACAAGGTTACTAAAACCAAATTAGCCACGCAAGGGAGCTACTTCTATGCTACACAAGCAAGAAGGTAATTAGCAAGCTACACAAGCTATCTAATTACAAGAGCAACTACACAAGCTTAATATGTATAAAAGTAATTGCAAGCTTGTGTAATGGGGATGCAAACCAATGGGAAGAACAAGGTTGACACGATGATTTTTCTCCCGAGGTTCACGTGTTTTCCAACACGCTAGTCCCCGTTGTGTCGATCGCTCACTTGGTGGTTCGGCGGCTAATTAGCATCACCCGCTAAGCCCGCACGTCGAGCGCCGCAAGAACCTACCCCTTGAGTGAGGGTAGCTCAATGACACGCTTTACTAGAGTTGCTCTTCGCGGCTCCCGCGGGGCGAGCACAATGCCCCTCACAAGCACTTCTCCGGAGCGCCGCACAAGCTTCTTGCGGGCTTCGATGGAGACCACCACCAAGCCATCTAGGAGGTGGCAACCTCCAAGAGTAACAAGCACCACCGGCTCGCAACTCGATCACCTAGTGCCACTCGATGCAACCTCATGAAGCAATCGCACTAGAATCGCTCACTCACACAATCGGATGATCACTATCAAGTATATGTATGATGGAGGGCTCCCAAGCACTCACAAGCATGGACACTAAGTCCCTTGAGGTGCTCAGCTCTAGCCATGGCCGAAGGCCACTTCTATTTATAGCCCCAAGGGCTAAACTAGCCGTTACCCCTTCACTGGGCAACGGTCGGGCCGACCAGACGCTCCGGTCGAGTTGACCGGACGCTGGACCTCAGCGTTCGGTCACCCACAGACGACCACGTGTCCCAGTTCCAATGGTCACTTGACCTGACCGGACGCAGCAACTTCAACTGACCGGATGCTGAACCCCCAGCGTCCGGTCGTTTCCAGTAAGCTCCCGAGCATGACCGGACGCGTCCGGTCGAACGCGATCAGACGCAGCCAGCGTCTGGTCACACTCCAGCTACTGCGTCACCGTACGTCAGCCTGACCAGACGCAGCCTTCCAGCGTCCGGTGCATTCAGATCCAGCGTCCGGTCAGTTGACCGACGCCAGCATCTTCGCGACCAACTCGTTTTCACTTCTAACTTCTTCACCCTTGCTCTAATGAGCTAATCATCAAGAATTTGCATCCGGCGCAATAGAAAATAGGCATTCCATTTCCCGAAAGCGCCTTTGTAAATGTGCCAACACCACCAAGTGTACACCACCATGTGTATATGTGTTAGCATTTTCACAATCATTTCCCAAAGGATGTTAGCCACTCAACTTGCCACGCCACTCGATCCTAGTGACAATGCAAAGTTAGATCACTCGAGTGGCACTAGATGACCGATATACAAACAAGTTTGCCCCTCTTAATAGTACGGCCATCTATCCTAAACCCGGTCATAAACTTCTCTACACACCTATGACCGGTGAAATGAAATGCCCTAGGTTATACCTTTGCCTTGCGCATTCCATTCCATCTCCTTCAATGTCGATGCAACACATGCACCAACACGATCAACAATGATATGATCCACTTCATATCATCACATGATCATATTGGTTCATCGATCTTGACTCTACTTGCTCTTCACCGTTGCCATCGTCCATCGGCACCAAGTCTTGCTCAAGCTTCACCACCACGCGGTCCATCACTCCAAAGCCTTCGACTTGCCCTTCACGCTTGCAACCGGTCCATCAAGCCAAGTCTTGTCTTGATCTTCTCCACCTTGATCACATGACTCAATGTCATGTCTCATGTGCAATAAGCTCCTTCATCATCACATGTGTGAGCTTTGCAACATCTCCAAGCCATTTTTACCTTCATGGCATATGTTGCTCACACACATGTACCTGTGGACTAATCACCTGTGTATCTTACATAAACACAATTAGTCCACCTAAGTTGTCACTCAATTACCAAAACCAAACAAGGACCTTTCAGCGTGCCACCCCTTGTTGGATCTGGACAACTGGTAGGGCATGTACTCGACCGCCTGCTGTCCCCAAAGGTGGATACCCGCGCATGCCATCGGCATCGGGATCTCCCCGCCTTTGTCCTTCTTCCTATGCAGGGAGATGGCGAAGAAGTACCTCCACAACTCAAAGTGCAGCTTGATCCCCAGGTACCCCTCGCACATCGTGATGAAGGCCACGATGTGCTAGATCCCATTGGGATTGAGGTGCTGCAACTCGACCTAGTAGTGGTGCAGCAGCCCCTAGAAGAACGGATGAGGGGGGATCATGAGCCCACGCTCATAGAAGGGTGCGAAGGAGATGATGTAACCGTCAGGCGGCATCGGCACCTCCTCATGGCCGAGAACCAGCCACTCCATCGTGTCAGTCCTCCCACGAAGAAGACCACGCTTGACGAGGCCATCCATGTGTGCGTGCATGACATTGGAGCGATACCACGACTCCATGGAAAGTGAAGACGGAGGAGTGAGGACTCTTTGGCACTGGTAGAGAAGTGAAAGCTATGGATCTAGGACACTGGCGGTGGACTAGCAGAGGCAGCAGATCCAAATGCTGGTGGTGGAAAGGCAGGGAAGGTGAGATTGTAGTTTGGCACGCCAAAACATGGAGGAGGAGCCCGCTATTTATAAGGCTGGGTGAGACAAGAGGCGAACCGTCTACCTAGATCGACGCATCCGGCATGCCCCGTCACTATGCCCCTCTGGGAATTGTGCACACGCCACCCCTGGCCGCTCCTCGAAGGGTGTGCCGGACAGTGGTTTGCCCCCTTGATGGGCTTAAAACCGCCATAGGTAAGTAGGGATACGGAGCTAAAAACGCTCCCACGACCCATTAATGCCTAGGAGTTCGAAGGTTGGCCCACCGACAGGTTCACAACCGCTCCAAGGCACCTTTGGAGTAAGGGGTGGAATGGGATGGGCCCGCTAGTGGCTAGTACCTAGGCGCATGAGCGTCGTGGGCCTTCCGGACCATGTTTGAGTCTTGACAGAGCACGGTCCATGGTTTTTTCTCGAAGAAAGGCAACGAGCCCTTGGGACCGATCGAACGGACCCGAGAACTATATGGACTGGGGTCAGGAACCTAGAGTCAACACTAGCTGACCCATGCTTGACCCCCATGAACGGGAAGCCGGGGCCCCACTCGAACTTGCCCGTTAACAACTCACTAAGCACCATAGTTCTCCCATCGAGGAAAACATGGCACGACTCAACCCCTCCATTTTATCAAAAAAACACTTGAGGGAGGACGACCTTAAGATGAGCTGACCCCTTGACCGGACCCTTGCTGCGCGTGGGGGCTCGAGGGTTGGACTCGCAAGGAGACCGAATACGTGGTCGCATAACAATGGCGGATCGGTCGGACCCTAGGGAGGAATCAGAATCAAAAGAGATCTTCTCTGATCCCCAAATCGTGCAGCTACATGCTCCTGAGGAGTCCAAACATGATGGAAAGGAATCTCGACCATACCAAGACATCCAACGGCCCACAAAGGGACATCAAGATCCCCAGAATCCTTCTAAAAAAGCCTTCGAAGGAGTATCCTACTGCTCCACAGGCTTGGAGGCTACTGTCAGGTATCAGTATCAGGAATACCTAGAAGAAGGAAGCTAATGGCCGCGAACGCTAACACCCTCGAATGGTCAAGAGCGTATCTTGGTATCGCCTGGCCCCGAGGGCACGGGCTCCGTCTTGCCTGACCTCAAGGATACGGGATCCGAGTCACCCGACCCCAAGGGCGTGGGCTCTATCTCGCCCGACCCCTCGGGCGAGAGCCCCATCACACCCGATGCCTCGGGCGAGAGCCCCATCATGTCCGACCCCGAGGGCATGGACTCTGCCTTGCTTGATCCTGAGAGCGCGGGCTCCCCTCGCCCGATGGAGGTCCGTACCGCCCCCAACCACTATGGGTCTAAAAGTATGAGTCCAGGGTCAAACTTCTGACGCCAAAAAGGGAGCAGGCGTGTCTTGACGTGACCCGCGACCACGACGGGCCATGTCTGAGGACGCACGTCGCCAACAGCATTGGGCGTGCCGATGCTGTGCTACCTACTCCCCGTACGGCTTCCAGCGGAGGCATCAGCGAACCATACCGTCCGCTGGAACGAGATGGAGCGCCATGACCAGCTGACGACGCCCGCGTACGGCGCCAGTGACGAACAGGGATGCAATGAGGAGCCATCCCCATCGTCATCTACTGGGCCTGCGGGACCCGCATAAAGGAGATAGAAGACGTTGCAATCCCGGCAGTCTTCCTCTCCTCGTCTCTCTCTCTCTCTCTGATGTAACCTGCATATTCCCCTTCATCTATAAAAGGGGGAAGCAGGGCACCCCACGGGGGGGGGGGGCAGTCTAAGACACATCTAACACGTCAGAGCGGCGGAAGGCTTAGGCGCTCGGCAGTTGACAGAGGGCTCAACCAGACTCACTCTTTTCACCAAAGACTTGGAACCTTCTCCCTCTCTCGCCTGTTTGTAACCCTACTACAAACCAAGTGCCGGTAACACGAGCAGCAGTAGACTGGACGTAGGGACGTTCCGTCCAAACCAGTATAAATCCTTGTGTCCTCCGAGCACAGCCATCTGGGTCAAACGCGCAAATTAGAAATTTACTAGTCGGTGATTCGAAACACCGACAATATGCCTTTCTAAACCTATCAACAGAGAAGTATTCATGGACAAATTCATCCATATGTGCCTCCCTACTTATCTTTGCAATGAAAGCCAAAGCATGGCTGCAGGGTTTTCCAGTCACTTGCCAAGCCCGACAGCTACAAGTTTTTTCATCAAAGTTCACTGCATGCCTAAATCTATTCACAGTTACTTCAGCTTTTGTGGCTGTAGCATTTGAGCCTATCAACAGAGAAGTTTTTTTGGTAGATATTGTCTTTTTTTTTGTGGCTCTCTCACTAGCATTTGTGGCTGTAGCATTTTTGCCTTCCTCAATTAGGAGCACACCAGTCCTCACAGTAGGGTGAAATCTTCTCTTTGTTGGAGAAAATTGCAGTGGCCCCTCAAAACCATTTAACTGATCATTGATGCATACTAATCCATTGTCTACATTGATTAGAAAAACATATTTTCATTAGATTTTATTTCCACAGAATCATTCTCCAAATCACGCCACAAGGTAATGTACTGCTTAGAACCCCACAAGCAGTGCTCAGCAATGAAATCAACTTGCTGCAGCAGCCCAAAGCTATTTGTGTCCACAACCTTGGTTGGCAGAGTTCTACCTTGCCACCATGTTTTTAGACCACTGTCCGGCAAGCTTAAAAACGAGCGCACTTTAACAACAAGTTCCAATTTACTATGATTTATCCTACAAACCACAACAGGCAATAAACGAGTTAACACATCTACTAATCGCTGCTACTTTCTACTGCATTGAAGCACACATCACAGAAATCGAAGAAAATACCTAGGCTCTTGAGAGGTTGCTGGCTCTTCCATGGTGGCGAGCCTTTGGCCGAATGGAGCTGTTGCTGTTGCAGGCACTGAGCCTTGGGGACGGGGGGCACGGCAGCGGGCAAGGCCCCCAGACACGCCACCAAGGGCGTGAGCCGGGGGAGTGGCCAGGGCGTACCCCGCTGCAGCCCGACGGCGCCCACAGCCGGTGGCCGCGCCGCCGGGGGAGCGCGGGGAAGAGAGGAGGAGACGAGCCGGGGGTGGGAGGGGGCGGCAGATGGTGGATAAGCCGCGCCGCCAGCCGCGTCGCTGGTAGCCACGCCGCCGCCTAGAATCAGGCAAACCCTAGCGCCGCCGCCTGAAAGTTGCGAGCACTCGCGACTCACTTGGGCACAGGAAGGACTCAAGCGACCGAGTGAGAAAGAAGGATATGGAGCGAGGGGTATAATTGCGTTTTCGCGTAGGTGCCTTTTCTTTTTTATTTTTCTTTTTGCCATTTAATCTATCCATTTCAGACGGGGCTATATACCAGGGCCAAACGGGAGCTTCAGTTGAAAAAAATAAGGGTAAAATGACAAAGTTAAAAAAAGAGAGGCAAAATCACCATTGGACTATGAAGTAGGGGCAGAAACACCAAAATCCAATTTAACAAATGCACTTCAGATACTAAAGAGCTCCAAGAACCTCACAACCCTTCTTATTGGAAACAATTTTATGCAAGAGACCATAACTGATGATGACGGGATTGATGGTTTTGAGAAACTTCAGGTTCTTTCCTTAAGTGAGTGCTCATTGTTGGGGAAAATACCTCATTGGTTATCAAAGCTTGGAAATCTGGAGATGTTATTTTTACATAGAAATCAACTAACTGGAACAATACCAGACTGGATCAGCAGCTTAAACTTCCTATTTTATGTTGACATATCAAATAACAATCTGACTGGGGAAATTCCTACAGCGTTAACAATATGCCAATGCTGAAATCAGAGAAGACTGCTGCACATTTGGATCCGAGAGTCTTTGATCTACCAATTTATGTAGATACGTCATTTCAATACCGTAAGGCCAATGCTTTCCAAAAGGTGCTCAACCTAGGAAACAATAACTTCATTGGTGTGATCCCTCCAGAGATTGGTCTCTTAAAAGAGCTCCTTTCACTTAATTTGAGCTTCAAGAAATTATATGGAGATATCCCCCAATTGATCTGCAACCTCACAAACTTGATGGTGCTTGACTTATCGAGCAATCATCGAACTGGCAGAATCCCAGCCGCACTGAACAATCTACACTTCCTTTCTAAATTCAATGTTTCTTTCAATGACCTAGAAGGGCCTGTGCCGACTACAGGCCAGCTTAGTACATTTACAAATTCCAGCTTTGGTGGCAACCCAAAGCTCTGTGGTCCTATGCTCATTCACCAGTGCAGTTCAGCTGGACCACCTTTGGTCTCTGAGAAACAGCATAGCAAGATAGCTATATTTGTACTTGTATTTAGTGTGGTTTTTGGAAGCCTCGCCATCCTGTTACTGCTAGCTTGTGTCCTAATATTGTTCCGGGGTCAAACTTTCAGCACCAATCATAGTGATATAGAAACGCTATCATTCAACTCCAACTCAGAGCATTCGTTGGTAATGATGCTAGGGAAGCAGAGATGAAAACAAGCTCACATTCACCGACATTGTGAAGGCAACAAATAACTTTGGCAAGGAGAACATCATCGAGTGTGGAGGCAATGGATTAGTGTTCAAGGCCGAGCTACCTGATGGATCCAAGCTTGCAATTAAGAAGCTCAATGGTGAGATGTGCCTTATGGAAAGGGAGTTCACTACTGAGGTTGAAGCACTCTCAATGGCCCAGCATGAAAATCTTATACCACTGGGGTTATTGCATTTACGGAAACTCCAGGTTCCTCATATATTCTTTCATGGAGAATGGCAGTCTGGATGATTGGCTTCACAACAGGGATGATGATGCTAGCATGTTTCTTGACTGGCCGACAAGGCTGAAGATTGCCCAAGGAGCATGCCGTGGCCTTTCCTACATTCATATTGTATGCAAGCCACACATTGTCCATCGTGACATAAAATCCAGCAACATCCTACTTGACAAAGAATTCAAAGCTTATGTTGCAGATTTTGGGCTGTCAAGACTGATCCTTCCAAATAAAACTCATGTTACAACCGAGTTGGTTGGCACTCTTGGTTACATTCCCCCTGAGTATGCGAATGGATGGGTGGCTACTCTGAGAGGTGATATATACAGTTTTGGAGTTGTCCTGCTTGAGCTGCTCACAGGAATACGGCCTGTTCAGGTACTGTCCACATCAAAAGAACTTGTCTCATGGGTGATGGAGATAAGGTCTCAGGGAAAGCAGATTGAGGTATTGGATGCAACACTCCACGGCACAGGACATGAAGAGCACATGTGGAAGATGCTTGAAGTTGCCTGTAAGTGTGTGAACCATGACCCTTTTATGAGGCCGCCTATAATGGAAGTAGTCTCATATCTGGAAAGCATTGATGCTGGCCTGCAGACACAAAAGTTGGTTGAGACTGAATGCAGCTAGAGTTACAAATGATAATACTGTATTTCAGTGTATAGAGTAGATGCATTTTTCAGTAGAGGTAGTAGTCTTAACTTTTAAGTTGTAGTAGTGTTATAATGCATGTGTACATTTTGTTGCAGAGTTTGAAAGTAATTTTTTAAAGAAAGATCCAGTACCCCACCCCCATTTTTGAGTTCCTTATTAGCTCAAGTACTGATACAGAGTCAAAGCAAGTGAAAAAAATTTTTGCCGTCTTCATCAAATACTGGTGTTATTGCATTTGGGTGCTGTAGTTCAGTTTTTTGGCTCTGATCCACAGAATTCAGAACTACTGGTGCTTAACATAGGATGTGGAATGAGTAAATGCCAACAATTCTTGGTTCAAGTATGAAATCTAATGGCCGTGCAGTATGATGGTTAGTTTTGAGACTAGAATAGAGCTGCGCAAGCTGACCAGAATGTGCCACAGTACACGCACTATCACTAAATGAATCTGGTCATGCATCTAGGCAATCCAAAGTTCAGTACCAAGTTACCAACCATGCAGGAGAAGTTTGACACAGCAGCATACGCGAGATGCGGTCACCATCCTCGGCATGTTTTCAACGGCCACCGTCTCCGTCCGAGGTTTGGAACCCAAGTGATGGGTCCCGCCGGGCGCCGGCGGCATTTCGTCGAACAGAATGAGCGCGACGCTTCCAAGACTGCGGTGCCGCGTTACACGCCCCAGGGGCTAGCATTGCGTCGAACAGTCGAAGACGCGCGCACGCGTATGAGCGCAGAACGCGAGGGCGCGGCGCGGCGCGGGGTTGGTGGTGGTCGACTGGTCGGAGAGGTAGGAGGGCTGGAGGGGCAGCAGATAACAACTGTAATGTTTGCGGCCCGCCAACCTCACGATAATCAAACTATCAGAGCATGGGGGCATGGGTCCGACGGTGCTGGCGCTGCACCTGAGCACGATTGGTAGAAGGCCAGCTGAGCGACGTGTGGGGATGGGGTCGTCGGCGGTCGCCGGTCGCCGATGGCAGGACAATCTCGTCCGTCACCATGCCGCCGCCCGCCGGCCAGGAGATTTAAAAGAATGGCCATTTTTTCTTTTTTTGCAAATAGCCTCCTCTCTTTTGCAAATATGTTAATTGTCAGTCAGCTCCTTAGACTCGAATCAACTGATTCAGAAACTATTTTTTGAAGAAAGAACGATAAAAGTCCTTTTTTACCACTGAAATAAAAAGTAAATATTTTTAAACTATAGAAGCCAAACAAATTTAGCTCTTTAACTAATTTCAAATCTTTATATGTGTTTTTCTAAGTAACAATAAAAATATGGTTTAAAATTTACATATTCATAACTAATTTATTTTAAATAAAATACAAAAATGGTACTATTTTTTTAAAAAAATACTCTATCTATTCGACTTCTATTTTGAGTTAATTAATTGTATCTTATTTATTCATGTTTCTAGTGCTTTGCTAATTGTAATCGTGGTCATTATTTGTTTAAATTGTTGTTTGTACTTTTTTTTGTGAGACCCACGTACATGCTCACATACACGAGCGCACACTCACCCCCTATGAATGCATGCACGCACACCCTACCCCTATAAGTACCTCCGAAGAACTGGGTTGGATCGGCAAATCTTGAGATTGATGAAGTCACCATAGGCGCCTCGCTGTCGATGGGCACGTCGCCTGTCACTGAAAAAATAGCACCGTTAAATCCTGGAATAAATCCAGAAAAATGCGAGCACCTATGTCAAGTCGGGGACTTAAATCTGAATGAGCAGGTTCCACCACAAGGACCCAATCAGCTAAGCTACGCTCAGTTCGTCTTATGGTTTGTACTTTACAAATTACTCCGTATTGTTTGTACTTTACATTATGTTGACCACATGATTAGTTGATTGCAAGATGCTTGACTCCCTATGTCGTTTAAAACCTATTACCTAGGCAAGTGATAAAAAATAAAGTAAAATGCTAACCATATAATCCCTCCATTCCAAATTATCGTTCACTTTCATTTTGTCTGAAGTCAAACTTCTCTAATTTTGGCCCACTTTATATTAAATATATCAACATCTATGGTATCGAATTAGTTTCATCAAATTCTCCGTTAAGTATGCCTTCATAATGATTTTATTTGCTTATAAATATTAATATATGTTTTCTAAAAACTTGATTAAAGTTAAATAAATTTGACTTGGGACAAAATCAAAGTGAACTATAATTTATAGCAGGAGGAGTAATGCCTTAAAAGTTCTCTATGTGGTCAAGCATGGCACCTTTGCATCTGTGAGGATGGTATCACCTTCTAGAACTTTCATGTACTTGAAGTATGTTGGTTCCCTCTGGGTTCTCGTGGGCTAATATAGCACAAAACGATAATTTTCATAAATAATGGGTGGTATAGCAAACAACGAAACACCAGAAAGGGCGGGGAGGGGGGGGGGGGGGGGGGGGGGGGCGCGGGGAGGTGTGATACAATCCAGATAATTGTTTGTAGAGCACCTATAGATTTTTTTTTTGAAAAAAAAGTACTAGTTTTGATTTTTTTTCCTACTTTTTAAATCAATTAGTGAATTTTCTATAGAATATTATAGATTTGTGTTACTTTTAGAAAATACATTAATAGAAAAATCGCATTTGAAACAACTTAAGTGCTAAATTTGTTCGGTTTTCATAATTTGATGTTCAAATATATCTAGTTTTTTTTTGCGAATTGGGCGTTACTTTATTGGTAGATTGCTTATGGGAATTTACTTATGGCGGACCTAGCTATCCATCTGAGTTGAGTCCTCGACCAGAGTGCTCAACTGCTCATATATATATATTCTTGATTTATCTCAGAATTTAACGGTGCTATTATTTCAATGCTATACTATGTGTCCATTGACATTTAGATACATGTGGTGACTTCATCAGTCTTAATATCGGCTAGCAGGGTCTTCTAGAGGTGTTTATAGGAGGCAGAGTGTGTGCATTTATTCTTAAGAGTAAATATGCTCGTATATATGTGCCCATCTAATACAGACCCGATGATAATTTTAATGGTAAAAGATGGACCTCTTCCTTCTTTTAAATGCCAAGAATGTCGGATTCCTGGTCCAAGTTAAAGTATGGACTTGGAAAGCAACAGGACAACATCTGTTTGTCAATTGGGATAAAGCCGCACGGAATGCATACTGACCAGAATCTGAACATTGAAATGCTTTTTTTCACGAACCATATCACACGCTAGTGTAGTAGGGCATGCGTGATGTGCACAAGCCATGCATACATGCGTGATGTGCACAAGCCATGCATGATGGTCAAATATATCTAGTTTTTTTTTTGCGAATTGGGCGTTACTTTATTGGTAGATTGCTTATGGGAATTTACTTATGGTAGATACATGTGGTGACTTCATCAGTCTTAATATCGGCTAGCAGGGTCTTCTAGAGGTGTTTATAGGAGGCAGAGTGTGTGCATTTATTCTTAAGAGTAAATATGCTCGTATATATGTGCCCATCTAATACAGACCCCGATGATAATTTTAATGGTAAAAGATGGACCTCTTCCTTCTTTTAAATGCCAAGAATGTCTTATTCAAAGTTTTATTTTTCTTCCTTAGAAATATATAAGGGCAGAAACTCGGCCGGGGGGAGGAGCGGATAAATCTATCGGATTTCTGGTCCAAGTTAAATATGGACTTGGGAAAGCAACAGGACAACATCTGTTTGTCAATTGGGATAAAGCCGCACGGAATGCATACTGACCAGAATCTGAACCTTGAAATGCTTTTTTTTTCTTCACGAACCATATCACACGCTAGGTGTAGTAGGCCATGCGTGATGTGCACAAGCCATGCATACATGCAACGAGCACGGCATCCCACCGCAGCAACAACCAGCAGCATACGGCGCAGGCTGCGCGCTTTATTCGTGCTGCAATGTAAGTCCATAGCCTCTCAAGTTCACACGGCTGCTCCGGTTTACATTGTTGTTTCAATGTGCTCATAGAGACATGTATGTACGTGAGTGTAGTATATACATATATGTATTGTACTTCATAAAAAAAAGATATACAATATAGTTATTCACGTATGCATATATACATTGGTTCTTTGTTCAAGCACACACGTGGCAACGATGAAAAACTTTCGATGAGGAAAGGGTTTTATTTACTTACCAAAAAAGGTTGATAGCCTCTCGTCGCCTGGTGGTTCGTCAGTCGCCATCGTCATGCTACGCAGGATCCCACAGGCCGACCGCTCACCGCTGAGTACATGTCGGAAAGCTGTAGTGCTGCAGGTGAGCTGGTTCAGCACCAGCAAGCAAGCAGAGAGAGAGAGAGAGTAGAAGAAAGATTTAGGGGAGGAAGATGACGTGGCAACCAGTGGCGGATATAAGGCTAGGGCCTATGGGCGTGAGAAAAAAACACTAGAGTAATTCCCTTATGTTTTTTCGACCTAAATCTATATACTAGCATTACTTTTGTCCATTAGCATATGATCTGGTGTTAGTGGTTCATAATATTGGCCCTAGTCGCGAAAGTTCCCTAGCTCCGCCACTGGTGGCAACTGGCAAGCCTGGCCATTGTATAACCGTGTCATGTGGTGGAGCCAGAGGCTTTTAGAAATCCAGGTAATATTTATTATAAAATAATATTTACCTAGCAAATTACAATGCTCTTCTTTAATACAAAGAAAATTTTCTTTTAAATTTCATCGACAAGCTCGGCCGAGCAGTGCCTTCGCTATTGACTGTGCCACTGTCATCAAAACCACCTAGACCTGATGCCACAAACCTAAACCGGTTTTGGTTTTGAACAAAACGTGAAAAGCAATCTTTTGAAAAACGACAGAGTTAAGTAGACGATTTCATAGGGCTTTTCTTGATAAGAGACGATTTCATAGTTGAGTGTTACTTGAACCGAGGGCGAACTTGAAGTTGAAAAGGGTAATACAGCTTGTTCGGCTTCTTTTTTCAGCTGGAGCAGTGTTTTTCTCTCACAGCATTTCATTATGAACAGTGTATCCAGCGTGAACAGTGTTTTCCATCCCAGCCGAACACTCCCTTGGACCTATTCGGATAGCATACCACCACCCAATAAATATATCAGGTAACAACTGAATGGTGTGGCTGCCAAAGAAACCATTTTCTTTGCACAAAAACACAAGAGATTATATCAGCCTCTCAAGTGGACAGGGTTGCTTCGATTTTCGCCATCTTGATTGTATATATATAATATAATTGATAGATATATAGAAACGGTGCACTGCAAAATGTCAGCCGACACTTGGGGTCAACTAAAGCAGAAGAAACAAGGGCAAAATAATTGAACCGGTTCATGCACACGTGAGCACCACATTGAGGTCAATGAAACAGTTGATGAAGATGAAATGACAACTAGAAAAGTCTATCATGCTGCTTTGGGGACTCAAATTGGCCACAACAGCACTGAAGAGTAGCTGCATTAAGTAAAGACTGAGATAATGAATGAAATAATACACTAGTGTATATATATTAAAAATAATTAATATGAGATCGAGTCACCATCTAAAGTTATGCATATCCTGCAACTTTGACTCAATAATCACATAATCAATGGGTGGGTGGGTACCAAAGCAGCCTTTTGTTTGCGCAGAAGGTTTGGACTTTTTCATAGATTATCATATATATACCAGGCTGGCTCATCCAAAACGTGAAGGTCTGACCGTGTGAATAAGCCGGGAAGCTGCTACCTGCTATGGCAAATGTGCCAGGAAACGGGTGTGGATGTGTGCCCACATCAGACTTGACCCAATTTTCATTTCCTGCGGCTGCAAGCCTGCAACAGATAAACAGGACAGAATCAAACTGGGGGCTGCTTATTGTCTTACCTCTTACCTCTTCTTCCCTAAAAAAAAAGGTCTTACCTCCTCGCGCTCTTTCCAAATTGGGCATCGCCATCCAGTCAGCATCAGATTCAAGCATCTGCTTTGATGCTAGTTTCATTCATCATCAAGAAGCCATGCAGCAGCAACCAGTGCATCATCCCTCATGCGAGAAGTACAGCAATGGATTTCTCAAACCTCTCTTAGGCCTCGCGCTTGCGCTTTTGCTACTCGCCTTTCTCCCACCCACAAGCTCGTGCTCGGAGCAGGAGAGGAGCTCCCTCCTTCAGTTCCTCACTGGGCTCTCGCAGGACGGCGGCCTCGCCTTGTCGTGGCAGAATGGCACGGACTGCTGCGCATGGGAAGGGGTTGGCTGCGGCAGGGATGGGGCAGTCACTGATGTCTCCCTTGCTTCGAAGGGCCTTGAGGGGCACATCTCGGCGTCCCTGGGTGAGCTCGCCAGCCTGCTGAGCCTCAATCTGTCACACAACTTGCTGTCCGGTGGCCTGCCGATGGAACTGATGTCGTCAAACAGCATCGTTGTCCTCGATGTCAGCTTCAACCGTCTCAATGGAGGCCTGCACGAGCTACCTTCATCGACCCCTCGCCGGCCTCTGCAGGTATTGAACATCTCCACCAACTTGTTTACAGGACAGTTCCCATCAACTACATGGGAGGTGATGACCAGTCTGGTTGCGCTCAATGCCAGCAACAACAGCTTCACCGGACAGATACCAAGTCATCTCTGCAGTAGCTCACCAGCCTTAGCTGTGATTGCACTCTGTTATAACCAACTCAGTGGCCTCATTCCTCCTGGGCTTGGTAACTGCTCCATGCTCAAAGTGCTCAAGGCTGGCCACAATGCCCTCAGTGGGTCACTCCCAGATGAACTCTTCAATGCTACATCATTAGAGTACCTCTCTTTTCCTAACAACGGTTTGCATGGAATACTTGATAGTGAACACATTATCAACCTCAGAAATCTGGTTCACCTTGATCTTGGAGGCAATAAGCTAAATGGAAACATCCCAGATTCCATAGGTCAGCTCAAAAGATTAGAGGAACTCCATTTGAACAACAACAACATGTCCGGGGAGCTGCCATCAACTCTAAGCAATTGCACAAATCTCATAACAATTGACCTCAAGGTCAATAACTTCAGCGGAGAGATTCAGAAGGTTAACTTCTTCAACCTGCCCAATCTGAAAACATTGGATCTTCTGTACAACAACTTCACTGGCACAGTTCCTGAAAGCATCTACTCATGCAACAAACTGAATGCATTGCGCCTTTCGAACAACAACTTACATGGGCAGCTTTCACCAAAAATAGCCAATTTGAAGTATCTTGTTTTCCTCTCACTAGTTTCCAACAATTTTACAAATATCACAAATACGCTTCACATCCTCAAGAATTGTAGGAATCTCACCTCCCTACTTATTGGAAGCAACTTCAAGGGTGAGGCCATGCCAGAAGATGGAACGATTGATGGTTTTCAGAATCTTCAGGTTCTTTCGATGTCTAATTGCTTGTTGTCTGGGAAAATACCTCTTTGGCTATCAGAGCTAAAAAATTTGCAGGTGCTGCTTTTGCACACGAATCAACTCAGTGGGCCAATACCTGCCTGGATCAAAAGCTTAAAGTCACTTTTCCATCTAGACATATCAAGTAACAAGCTTACAGGGGAAATACCAACAGCGTTAATGGAGATGCCGATGCTAACAACAGAAAAGACTGCAACCCATTTGGATCCAAGGGTATTTGAGCTACCTGTTTATAAAAACCCATCACTCCAGTACCGGATAACCAGTGCACTTCCAAAACTGCTGAAACTTGGTTACAATAACTTCACTGGTGTCATTCCCCAAGAGATTGGTCAGTTGCAATCACTCGCTGTACTCAGTTTCAGCTCAAATGACTTATCAGGAGAAATACCACTGGAACTCTGCAACTTAACAAATCTGCAAGTGCTAGACTTGTCTAACAACCATCTCACCGGTGCAATTCCATCAGCATTAAAGAATCTACACTTCCTCTCTGCATTGAATATTTCTTACAATAACCTGGAAGGGCCTATTCCAAATGGAGGCCAATTCAGTACATTCTCGAATAATAGCTTTGAGGGTAATCCAAAGCTGTGCGGCCCTATCCTCCTTCACAATTGTAGCTCAGCAGGCGCACCAACAGTCTCAACAAAGCAACACAGTAGGAAAGCCATTTTTGGGATTGCATTTGGCACATTCTTTGGAGTTCTTCTTCTTTTGCTTCTGGCATATCTTGCTGCCTCAGTCAAGGGTAAAAGTTTGATAAACAAAAGCAAGACCTGTAATAATGAAGATGTAGAAGCAACTTCACACATGTCTGATTCAGAACAGTCATTAGTGATAGTGCCAAGAGGAGAAGGTGAAGAAAACAAGCTCAAATTCACTGACATTGTGAAGGCCACAAATAACTTCCACCAGGGAAACATCATAGGCTGTGGAGGCTATGGTCTAGTCTACAAGGCTATATTACCTGATGGGACCAAGCTGGCCGTCAAGAAGCTTAATGGTGAAATGTGGACCATGGAAAAGGAATTCAAGGCAGAGGTTGAAGCACTTTCCATGGCCCAGCATGAGAATCTTGTGCCGCTCTGGGGTTACTGCATACAGGGAGATTCAAGGCTCCTCATATATTCCTACATGGAGAATGGCAGCCTGGACGATTGGCTTCACAACATAGATGACGACGCCAGCACATTTCTCAATTGGCCGATGCGGCTCAAAATTGCACAAGGGGCAAGCCGAGGCCTTTCTTATATCCATGATGTCTGTAAGCCCCACATTGTCCACCGTGACATAAAGTCCAGTAACATCCTACTTGACAAAGAATTCAAGGCTTATGTTGCCGATTTTGGGCTCTCAAGATTAGTCCTTGCAAACAAAACTCATGTCACAACTGAGCTAGTTGGCACTCTGGGCTACATCCCACCTGAGTATGGGCAAGGATGGGTTGCGACGTTGAGAGGTGATATGTACAGTTTTGGAGTTGTTCTGCTTGAGCTGCTCACAGGAAGGCGACCTGTTACGGGCCTGTCTTTATCAAAAGAACTTGTGAAGTGGGTGCAGGAGATGAAATCAGAAGGGAAGCAGATTGAGGTCCTCGATCCACATCTACGAGGCATGGGGCATGATGAGCAAATGCTGAAGGTTCTTGAAATTGCCTGCAAGTGTGTCGACCATAATGCGTGCATGAGGCCAACCATACTGGAAGTGGTCTCCTGCCTTGATAGTATAGACCCCAACCTGAGGATGCAAAATTCAGTTTAGGATATAATGCAGTTAAACATGATTCACTTGTGGCCCATTGTAAGCTGCATACATGTAGCTTCCCACAAACTACTATTCCTGAAAATCTCATAATTATCTTTGTACAGCTTCTGACATATTGTCATTTTAGGTATTCTTTTGTAATTCGTTGATTGTCCTTTTCCATTTTCCCAAATTATCTTGTAGCATGAGAAACAAAGAACAAAAATCAATGAGACATTTCACGCTCATCTTCAGCATTGTTACTCCTATTTGGGAAAACCACACCAAAGAGAATTGGATAGAAGAGTGAGAAATCAGAAGCCAATTGCAATAGTGCAATGGCAAAATTATTTATATATTACTGACTACTATACTAGTGTTAACTCAATGCAAAGCATCAAAAGCGGTACTCCCATATGCATCATATTCTGCAAAAATGGGGAAACACTGCTATATCACTTGTTTAATCATGTAAATATCGTACACATATAGTGTTGTGCGAAAAGTTACCAACAAGTAAATATTTATCGTTTTACCGTACGTTGTGATCGGATGTGGCCTAGCACTCAATGACACAGGGTTTATACTGGTTCAGGCAATGTGCCCTACGTCCAATTTGAGTCGGTCGGTGACTTTATTCCTGAGCCTAGGTGCTCGAAGTTTGCTGTGGGGTTACAAACGAGTGTGAATAAGATGGGGGTGTTAGAGGTCCGGTCGGACTCTGGACTGAAGGGCCGAGAGTGACGGGAGCTCCTACATGCGCTAAGTATTGAAACGTATGCTCTGTGTAGCTTTAGAGTTCTAGAGCCGTGAAGCCGTTCGAGTGCTCAGAATGTCTAAAGCTAGCAGAGAGAGAGTCAGAATGAACCGTCCCTTGTTGGGTGAGAGCGCATCCCCTTTTATAGATGAATGGGACGGCCTAACAAGTTCAAGAGAGAGAGAGAGAGTGTGTGCCCTAGTCTTGTTGCCCACGTCGTCGGGTAAAAGACAATTTATCGGCGCCCACAATACTGTTGACGCCCAGATGCATGTGGTAGACTTCATCGTGTTCTTCTCGTATGGCAAATGTTGACGCCTACCATACTGTAGGACAAATGTTGGCGCCTACAACACTGTTTGTGTTCTGACATGTCTGGAAGGCTGCAAAGTACCCTTCTGGAATGGCCTGACAATACTGTCATGCAGGTGTACAGGGTACGGTCCTCGGTATCGCGGTTGACTTGAGTGCCTTAACTTATCTGCTCCACCTGATTTCTTGGGTCCTCACTGAGCGGGCGTCCCCGGCCGATCGTTCCCAGTTGGCTCCGACCGCGTCGGTCGGAGAAGAGCCGTAAGCAGAGGTTCGGTGTATTCCCGATCGGAGAAGCGGGTCGGAGTCGGAAGCGAGTGTCGTCCCCTCCTTGGCCAGGCCTTTCGGTCGGAGAGGCGGGTTAGAGTCGGAAGTGAGCGTCGTCCCCTCCTTGCCCAGGCCTTCTGGTCGGAGTCAAAAGCGAGCGCCGTCCCCTCATTGGCCAGGCCTTCCGGTCGGAGAAGCGGGTCAGAGTTAGAAGCAAGCGTCGTCCTCTCCTTGGCTAGGCCATTCGGTCGGAGACTGGATCGCTCTTTCCGGCCTATCGTTAGGTATCTGGGCTGGCCCAGGAGTTGCGCGTCGTTCATAATGCCATCTGACGGGCCGAGCTTTTGCTGGGAAGCGGACCCATTAGGGACCCCGGGTTTATGAACCCGACAGGAGCCCCCGAGCCCCCGGGCAATTCGGGTAGAATCGTCTAGGGAATTTTTTGTTTTGTCAGCGGGTGTGCGCGAGCGCACCCGGTGGGTGTAGCCCCCGAGTCCCCGGGCGATTTGGGTAAAATCGTCTGGGGAATTTTTTGACTTGCCAGCGGGTGCGCGCGAGCGCACCCGATGGGTGTAGCCCTCGAGCCTACGTCCGACTGGTGAGTCGGTTGGAGGCTGAGTATCTTGGTACTCTTTCCTGGGGTCGCAGACTCCTATGTTTCTGTGTTCGGGGTGTTCGCCCGTGTTTGTCCCGCCCATGACCTACGTGGTCGGTTGATTTCCCGAGTTGGCGTCGGGCGATCTAAGCCCCTAGGCCCCGTTGGGTTTGGTAGGGGTTGGTCTAGTTCCATGCGTTACCCCATCCACGGTTTCCGCAACTGGAGGGGCTGAGCTAACGTCGCTTGCCTCGTTGGCTCGAGTGACGCGCTCAGTGAGCTCACTAACGGGCGCGTCGTTCATAACGGGGTCGGCATTGCCCTCATGTGGCATTCCACTACTCCTTAACCCGTCTCCCGGCAGATGCCTGGGTCATTTCGAAGACCGACTCAGGTGGCCCGCTGGCCTCCCCTTGATGGGGATTCTATGGGCACGGCTCAAGGTTAGGATCGAACGAGAAGGTCGAGATGACCCTGTCTGCTTCTAAGCATACCAAGCGAGGGCCGTTGGGGCTCATCTGCGTTTTCTCCCTTGGCTCTGTTTGACGTGAGGTGGCCTCGAGCCCTTCATGGGTCGGCCTTCGAACCCCGATCGACCGTTGCTCATGTTGAATGAGACAACTACCGCTTCATGTTCTTCGTGATGCAACACGAAGCGTTGTGATGCATTAATTGCATATGTGATGCTTTGGATGTATGGGATGAATGAATGATTGTATGAATGAATGTGTGAATGCGTGTATGAGAAAGGATGAATGAATGTGTGAATACGTATATGAGAAAGGATGAATGAATGATCATGCATCAGAAAATAAAATAAGAAGGTTTGGTAAAGTTACCTTGATGACTCGAGTGATAGATTTGAGGAGCTCTTATCGGATATGTCTGAATGGGATCTGTGCCCATCATTCGTGACGGAGTCGGCGTAGCCTGCATGGGGCATCCCATTGCCCCTTACCTATCTCTCGGCAGTCGCCTGAGCCCCTTACTCAGGTAGCCCATTGGTCTCTCCTCGACGGAGATCCTATCGGTGGGCCCTTCCAAAAGCGTACCTGGGAAGGCGGAGGATTGTTTGCATGCGGTTGCGCCTTATTTCCAGTGCCTGGGTTGTGGTAGTGGTGGGCCCAACCCATGCCATGTTCCACTTTAACCGGGTGACATTTCGTTGGGCAGGAGGTATCCCATCAGCCAGGACGCGTCCCATCACATGCCTATTCGCATTTAAATAGGGGAAGGGAGAGGGTTTTCGTCCCATTCTTTCACCTTTCTCCATCTACCGCCTCTCCTCCTCCTTCCTTCTTGCCAAGCGTGTTCGTGCACCGCGGTGGTTTCTCTGAGAGAGAGAGAGGGTAAAGTGAGGGAGAGGAGAACTCACAGATTTGTTCGTGAATCCAGAGCGTGATGTAGAACTAGAGGCCATCCAATGTAGATGAGGCGGTGCTGGCCGCCTTCACCGAGAATTGGCTGCTTCCGTCGAAGGAGGTGGCGCACTGGTGGGCTCTAGCGCTAGGGGAAGCCATTCCATGAGCTCGCGCCGATGAGGTTGTCTCCTTCCTTGCCTTCCACGAGCGCGGGCTAGGATATCCCATGCATTGGTTCTTGCGCGGGCTCCTCAACGAGTGGGACCTAGAGCTGCAGCACCTCAATCTGACTGGGGTGCTGCATGTTGCCAGTTTTGTCACCGTCTATGAGGCCTTCCTCGGGATGGAGCCGCACGTGGATCTATTCCGATGGATCTTCACCGGGCGAGCCCTGTCGAAGGGGAAGCCACCCAGGACCGCGCTGGTTGGGGCTTCGCCTTGCAGAAGAAGCCAAGGCCGCTGGGCTCCTACCCCATGTACTCCCCCTACGACTCCAATCGGGGGTGGCATCGGGAGTGGTTCTACATCAAGAACCCAGCGGAGGCGCTGTTCCCGCTGTTCACCGGAAGAAGGCTGGAGAGGCGGGGAGAGCTGGTCGTGGGGCCCTCCAGTCAGCAGAACAAGCTAGAGGTCATTGAGGCAGAGCTCCAGAAGCTAGTGCAACATGACCTCGATGGGCTACGGGTGTTCCACACTTTCTTCCGCCATCGAGTCACCCCACTGGCGGAGAGGAGGCGGCCGATGTGGAACTACTCTGGACCAATGGATCTCGACCACGCATCACCGAAGGAGTTGGCGAAGGACGAAGTCTAGAGTCGGCTAGACCGGGTGCTACAACTAAGGGACAAAGAGTCCCTTGAAGGAAAGCCTAGACCTCTTCATGCCACGAAGCTGTCCAATTTGGTATGCTCACCTCTTCTTATTCCATGTCTTTTTCCCTTTTGCTCTACTATATTTTGACTTTGAGTCGTCCGTTTCATAGGGACTTGTGGGTTATAAGTCCTGGCCGCATCTTTCGAGGGGGTCAGAGGGCATAGCTCAGCAAGCCGCTCTGAAAGAAGCAGCGGTTGCCAAAAATAAGAAGAGAGCTAAGAAGGCCTGGAGGAGGCACGAGAAGGAGAAGGAGATCGCCCGGCGGTTGTGGGCTGGTGAAAACCGGAGCGATGTGGAGGCGTAGCTCGAGTCGGAGGAGCCCATGGAGATGGGTGACGATGCGAGCACCTCCGATGATGATGGAGACAGGGGTGTCGTCGTGACCTCAGTGGAGCGTTGTGCGCCTGCGGCCGCATCCCTTGGCGGTGGGTGGGATATGGAGAGGCGTGGCGATGTTCCCGCATCACGGAAGCACGCCATGAGCTCAGACGCCGCCGTCGGGCGAGAGGCGAAGCGAGCGCGGTCGCCGCACCCTTCGGAGGCATCGTTGGCCCCGCACCCTCCTGCTCCAAGCATGGCGGGGCGCGCCTGCCAGTCGGAGGAGCTTCCCATACCCCTGCATCTTTGGGGTCGTCGTGTGCACGCAAGCCACAATGGGGAGATTCCCTGTCAGTTGCTCCGGTGGGTACGCCATAAGCCGGCGGTCGTGGCCATTCGTGGGCCGATCGGGAACTGGCTGGGTTGACTCCTCCCTCGATCGATATGAGGGGGCGCGGGTCATGACCCGTGAGTGGTCCTCATCCAGTAGGCTCGTTGCCTATGGGTTGGGGCTATAGGGCCCTGTCCCTTTCGTCTAGGTATGTACCTATATTACTTTTGATCTCATAGTTCAGTTTTTTGAGCGTGACTGACCTATACTTATTTGATAGCGGCCAGGGACTAATGGGACTGGGTGTCTCCCCGCATCCCATGTGGGAGGAGTGGAGGCCCAGCCTACAGTGAGCGTGTTGAGTGGTGAGGAAAGCAGACTGGTGGCGGTGCGTCCTTCCCTTCTGGGGGTTACGCCCCCCCCCCCCGGTCCGGTCATGAGTACGGTGGCAGTGGCGGCGGCGGTGATGGCAGCGATCCCCATGGTGACAGTGGAGGTAGGTTCTGAGGTGACCCTTGCTATCCCTCCCCCAACAGCCATGGCGGAAGAGAGGAGGGAGACTGGGCTCCCTGCCTCGCTCGGCGAAGGAACACACGGCTCGCCATCCTGGTCCGAGCTAGAGGGGTCAGGAGGATACGTGGCTAGGCCAGAGACAGAACATCCACCGATGGGTCATGGAGTTGAGATAGTGGAGATCCCCTACTCTGGTGAGGTAGGTGCTGGGTGGAGCCGCTAGCCATCCTACCGTCATAGGAGCTGACGGTGGTCCGGTCATCGCACGATGTTGCGGCGGCTAGATCTTCCAGCGGGTTGGGAGTGACCCATGATCTAGTGTGGCCCTACCCCGATGACTCAAGGAAGGCTTGGTTTGTCCTTTACGACGAGGAGGAGGTGGCGCTCTGGCACTTCCTAGAGGAGAGAGGACTATCGATGGAGTCTGACCTCGCCCAAACCAAGGTGAAGCTCAAGGAGGCCTTGGAGTGGGTTGAACTCATCCATTAGGTGATCTTGGTCGACCTACCATGCATCATTGAGGTAAGCCTTCTATGTTTTTAGTGTTTTTCCTCAACTCCTTGGTCTTCCACTAGTTGTCTCAGCATGCTTGCTTCTCGCTTTACAGGAGTTAGAGGCAACGTCGATCCGCAAGTGCTGTTTCCTTTGGGAGGAACACGATCGGATGGAGCAGGAAGCAACAATGTCATGGTGGGTTGACGAGCTTGAGCGCTAGCTAGAATCTGCCCGCCACGAGTCCCAAGACTGGGCGGCCAAGACGACGGGAGCACGGGCGGTGGAACTGTTCATGACGGAACGAGTAACTGCTGCCGAGTGAGGACTCGACACAGCGAAGGTCCACTTGGCGAAGACTGAGGTAGTGCTCCAGAAGTCCTTGGAGGCTCTGGAGATGAAGCAGAAGGCCCGGTTGGAGGCTAATTGAGAAGTGCTCGTGTTTTGGGGGCGGGTGCTTGGGACGGAGGAGTCGAACGCTTGGCTACTCAAGAAGGTGACCCGACAGGAGGAAGGACTCTCCATCCTTGAGAACGCCCGCCTTGGTATGTACTTGTTCTGCCTATAGTTGATGCCTTGGTTTTTCCTTTTCTTTGCTTCTGAACTTGTCGTCCTTTTTCTAGAATTAGGCGGAAAACTTGGTTCTCTGGAGCGGGAGCTGGAGACAGCCCATGCGGCGATTGGTCGGAGCGCGGAGGCACTAGCCAAGTCCCTTGAAGAGCGACATGCTCTCGAGGGATAGCTTGACCAGATCCGCAACGTCGCCCGGGTGGTCGTCTCTGAGGGGTTCAGGTCGGCACCGAGCACCAGCACGCCCACCATCCAGCTGGCGAAGGTCTCAAACGAGGTTAGGGCGCTCATCTCCGATGGGATGTTCTACGAGATGTCGGGGGTGCTAACCTTAGTGGCGACGCACCACCCAGACCTGGATTTCACCACCATCTATAGAGGGTATGCCTATGGTTGGAGCGCGGATGCCATCCATGCGCTTGGGGAGAGCTTGGTGGCATGCGCACAGATGGTTGCCGAGCAAGTCTCCACGCAATGGGTGATGGAGGCTTACCGTGCGAGCATGGCTGAAGGCGTGCGCCAAGAGGATGTTATCTAGCTTGCAGATGGAGTGGAGACTGGGTCGGGAGCGAATGTCGTGCCACCTCCGATCGAGCCAAACGTCGTCCCGTCGGAGGGCGAGCAACCCTTATCCTCGTTGACTGAGTCGTCAGCCAATACTGCTGGGCGGTCACAATAGTTTTTAGAGTAGAAATAGTTAGTACATGTGAAGGATAAGTTCATCGGGGAGCCCCCATGTGAACAATTTTTTATATCCATGAATATTTTAGTTTCATTTTGTGATGGAATCACTTTGTAAGGGGAAGTTTGTCCCATCTGTTCCTTGTCTTTATTCTAGCATAGCTTTGTTTTTTATCCTTTGTTTTTCGCACCTGCCCGTTAGACCCGTAGGCTACAACCTTAGGAACCCAGGCATGGCCCACAAGGCTCAGCTGCTCATAACTGTAGGTCATGGTGGGGTGTGATCGGTCAGGAGTTTAAAACAAAGTTACATAGGGTAATCAAAGGAATGGACTACCCTTTTGTTCGGGTAAAAATGATTTACTATATAATAGTAAAAAAGAGAAGTGGTACTGCACCCTCATAGAGCCTGTGGGGTGTACGACCCTGGATACCCACAATAGACCACATGGGCTGTGCCCCTAGGGGTGGCCCAGCTCACAAGAAGAAGCCTTGCGGGGCATGACTCTGCTCGACGCCTTCCGCAAGACATCAGGAAGATATCCTGAAGATAGTACGAGATCTGTTAGGATATGTATGATCCCAAGGTTCCTGTAATTAGTTATTACTTTCCGGTTATCTCTCAGATCTAACCGACTTGTAACCCTGCCTCCCGTACTATATAAGGTGGGCAGGGACCCCCTCTAAAATCACGGCATATCATACGATAGCTAATACAAACCAACAGACCACAGGAGTAGGGTATTACATCATACTGACGGCCTAAACCTGTCTAACTCATGTGTCTCTGTTGCCTTCTTGTTCTTGATCTCATGCTCCTCTGCCGATCAATCTACCTTCGTGGGATACCCCTCGGAGGACTACCGACGATATTCTGTCGACATTTGGCACACTAGGTAGGGGTGTGCGTGCTGTTTCCTTGTCGAACAAGATGGCTTTTTCTGCAGGCTCTTCGTCCCTTCCGTAGCCCAGCCAAATCTTCACGGTCGGATCCATCTCATGGGTCATCAACGCTGACGGAGTCGGAGAGCTCCTCGAGCCGAGGCAGATCATTTCTGCACCGGCCACCCCCGCACCTGCAACTACAGATCTGATCTCGGAGACGATTCTGAGGTCTCCTTCGACGACGACTCACCGTCTGCTTCCTCGCTAGTAGAGGAGGCCGATCAACAATGACAATCTAATCGAATCCATCGATCGGGTCAGACTGAAGCTCGCCGATTGTCTCTCCATCGCCAAATCGGCACCGGACACTCTGGTTCAATGCCGACCACCCTCCGATCTAGATCTATCGGAGGCTGCTCGGCAAACTGCAGGGGTTACGGCCCTATCCTTTGGATTCACCAACACCACCACTGCGTATCAACATGCCCTAATGGGCAAACTCGCCGACCAGGTCGCCATCCAGCCTCCACCAGCCATCAACACGCTACACTTAGGACGAAGCCCCAGGGTGCACCTCCAGACCATACCGAAAGAAACTCTGGGCTCTGAGTCTCAGGGCTCTATGGAGACCCTCACCGAAACCTTCTCCGATCAATTTCTCCTTCCACCCTTCCGAGGTGGTGCGATCTTCAACGTGTCGGTGTTTCGGACCGAGGGGTCCTCAACCAACTAGTGAATTTATCCTGCATGTTCCCAAATCCAGATGGTGATGCAAAGAGACACAAGGCTTATACTGGTTCGGGCAATTCGAGCCCTATGTCCAGTCTAAAAGATCGACCTTGTATTCCTTGCACCGAAGTGCTTGTAGTAGGGGGTTACAAGCCAGGTGAGAGAGGGAGTTAGTCCCAGGTCTCGGCGAGGTGTGGGCAGCTTGAGACGTTGCTCTCAGGCGGCTGGGAAATGTGTGTTACCGAGCCTTCTTCTCTGTCCGTCCCCCCTAAAATGGCCCAAGTCCTCTCCTTTTATAGCCTGAAGGGAGGACAAGGACGGTACATGTGCTAACTATACGGTGTCGTGTGAATAGAGGCGGCGTGTCTGGGCCCTATAGCCTGTTCCTATGGCGGCGCGGTCGTCGGAGTGGTCCGTCCTTGGAGCGCTGGGGTGACGTGCTGGTCACATCCGTCCCTGTGTGTCATGGGAACTCCTAGGCCGCCTCAGAGCAGGTGTGGTGGTCGGGGTATAGATCGCTGTGGATTGACTATGCGCGAGGCCGAGGCTCGATCGGTGCCGAGGCTGCACCGCAATGGGGGGTCTCGGCGGACACAAACCCCGAGATAGCCAAGACCTTGGTGCACAGTGCCGAGGCCCTGAGAGGGCGGCTGATCTGGTGCGATGGCTTGGAGGTGGTGATGACCCAGGCCAAGTTGTCCGTGCAATGTTGTTTTCGAGGCGGGGATCATGGGGCACAGTGTAGCGTGGGCGCTGATCATGGGCACAGCGTCAGAACACAGTGGTCGGTAATCCCCGCCGTGCCCTATCCCAGCTGGTATGGCGCTGATGCGACCTTAGGTCCCGTCGGTCATTCTGTGGTGTCGTGCCATCGTTCGACTGAGATTGCGGGAGTGGTTGGCGTATTAATGGGACACGACGTGCTGTTGGGAGGGTCGGTCGAGGTGGGGGGCGACGGGCTATGGATGAACCGGCCTCGAGTGATACAGAGAATGAGGCCTCGCGTGAGACGGAGATCGGACTCCTTGCCGAGGCCTTCCACGAGAGGCCTCGTGTGAGACGGAGATTGCGCTCCCTGCCGAGGCCTTCCGTGAAAGGCCTCGCGCGAGGCGGAGATTGCGTCAGGACACCGAGACCTCCTGTGCGAGGCTCGAGGCGGGGCGGAGAGCCTGGTAGGCTCGGACGTAGCCGGTGAGGAGCCTACGGCTTAGCTTCTAGCTTGCTTTTTTATGGGATTCAAGTGACCCTTTTGATATTTGCTCGGGGTACCCGGTTCTACGGTACCCGACAGTAGCCCCGAGCCCCCGGAGGAGTGCGTGCACTCTCCTGGGGTTTGCCGAGGCTTGGTTTATAGCCACTCCCATAGGAATTGGGTTTTTGTTTCTTGAGGTTTCGGTGGGTGCGCGCGAGCGCACCCACCGGGTGTAGCCCCCGAGGCCCTGGAGGAGTGGAGTTACTCCTCTAGGGGCTTTTTTCATTTTTGTGTTTGAGCGAGGAGTTTTTATCGCATTTGCTGAGCCCACAAGCGCAAGTTCGGGTCGCGGGGGTCTCGGCGAAGCTGCAGGAAAAGCCCTCTAGCCTCCGCACGGAGCGAGAGGTCCGTTAGGGGTCCCCCTAACTTTGGATATGACCCTCACGCTTCCTTTTCGCTCGGAAGGAGGGGTGGAATGTGCTAGACTACCCTCGATGGGCACAAGCGTGGGCACTTCCGGTGAGCTGTTATCGGGTGAGTCCGAGTGGAGGCCCATACCCCTTTCGCTAGGGGACGGCTAGCGGTCTAGAGACACACTCCAAGAGTACCAGAGGGTTTCTCTAGTGGGAGCCGAGGTCATTCGCTGGGCCTCGGTGGCTCGGTGCCTCCCTACGGTGGGATCCCATTCGGAGACTTCCCTGCCGGTCTCGGACACGACTTAGGATGCCCCGAGCGATTGTTCGCTCGGGCCTCGGCCATTCGTAGGCTCACCCCAAGGTCGTCCCTAACTCTGTTGCCCAGGGGCGGCTGTTGAAACCTCTGGAGGCCCAGCCTTCGAACCCCTGGACCATAATGGGCTCGGTGCCCTTTATCGTATTTGTAGCGAAACTTCTAGCGTAGACTTAGACCGTTTGTCTTTGTCTTGGGTGCAGGAGGAGCCCCCAAGCCTCTACCGGGAGCAAGAGGGCGGTCAGGGGTCCCCTGGCTTTTTCATCCGACCCTCACATGTCCTTTTTGTTCGGATGGAGGGTTTGTTTGCCGAGCCTAGTCCGGTGCGAGCCAGAGCCGCTGGTCTCGGCAAGGTTGCAGGGAGAGCCCCTAGCCTCTACGTGGAGCGAGAGGGCCGTCGGGAGTTCCCCTGGCTTTTTATACGCCCCTCGTGCGTGAGGGTTTGTTTGCCGAGGCCCCTTTGGGCGTGAACCTGGGTCGTGGGGTCTCGGCATATTTGCAGGAAGAGCCCCCTAGCCTCTGCACAGGGCGAGAGGGCCGTTAGGAGCTCCCCTGTCTTTTTGTACGACCCTCACGCTTCCTTTTCGCTCAGAAGGAGGGTTTGTTTTGCCGAGCCCCTTCGAGTGCGAGCCGGGGTCGCTGGGTCTCGACAAGGTTGCAGGAAGAGCCCCTTAGCCTCTGCTTAGAGCGAGAAGGCTGTCGGGGGTTCCCCTGACTTTTTGTACGACCCTCACGCTTCCTTTTCGCTCGGAAGGAGGGGTGGAATGTGCCTCGCTACCCTCGGTGGGCACGAGCGGTGGCACTTCCGGTGAGCTGTTATCGGGTAGTCTGAGTGGAGGCCCGAACCCCGTTCGCAAAGGGTCGGCTAGCGGTCTGGAGACGCACTCCAAGAGTACCGGAGGGTTTCTCTAGTGGGTGCCGAGGCCGTTCGCTGGGCCTCGGTGGCTCGGTGCCTCCCTACGGTGGGATCCCATTCGGAGACCCCCTGCCAGTCTCGGACACGACTTAGGGCGTCCCAAGCGTTTTGCTTGCTTGGGCCTCAGCCCTGTATAGGCTCGCCCGTGGTCGTCCCTGACTCTGTTGTCCTGGGGCGGCTGTCGAAACCCCTTGGGGCCCAGCCTTCGAACCCCTGGACCATAATAGGCTCAGAGCCTGGTTCCTTCATCTGAAAGGAATAGGCTGGGGGGAATAACTTCCCTATTGGCTCAGCAACGGGTGGCGCGCCTTTTGAGGCGGTTTCCTAGGGAGGCGAAATGACGCCTGCTGCCGTAGTGGCCGAGCGTGACGTGGTGGATGGGACGTAACTGTTCCCGCAATTAATGAGAAAGAAGTGGGCGCGTGGGCGGTAGAATCGGCTCATGGTTAACCGCGCCGGATTAGGGGGAAACTTCCCCGATTTCATCGCCCGTTCGCTTTGCCTTCCCCCTACATAAATACTCGAAGGGTTTCGCCCCTCCTCACCTTACCTCGCCTACGTTAGCTTTGCCTCCATTGAGCCATCGCTAGAGCAGCAGGTGCCGGGAAGAAGAAGGGAGAAGAGCGAGCCAGGGAGTGAGCGAGAAAAAGCGAGAGCGTGGGAGAGAGAGAAAAACTCACAGCCGTATCTGATCCCTCCGTCGCTCTCATGGCCGGCGACATCGTTGTTGTTGAGGCGGACCCCTAGGATCTGTCGGACATTACCGAGGAGATGCTTCAGTCGCTTATCGATGGTGGACTCCTTCGCCCAGTGACGGACCCCACCAGGCTGGAGTGGATTGCTCCGTACAGTGAGCCAGAGCTGAGGCCTCGCGACGGCTATGTTGTGAGCTTCGTCTCCTTTCACGAGCGCGGCCTCAGCGTCCCGGCGGATCGGTTCATGCGGGTGCTCCCGTACTACTACGGCGTGGAGCTCCACAACTTCAATCCCAACTCCATTGCTCAGGCGGCTATCTTTGTTGCCGTCTGTGAGGGGTACTTGGGGATTGCTCCCCATTGGGAGTTGTGGCTCCACCTATTCTGGGCGGGGCACACCACCAAGCCGACGGGCACGTCGGGCATGAGGAAGGCGACGAGGGCCGGCGGCTGCACTCTCCAAGTGCGCTAGGACCGCCAACACCTCTACATCCCGGCCCAGCTCACGTCCTCCAACCGCCGGTGGTACATGAGCTGGTTCTACCTTCGTAACGATGACGGAGGACTTCCCCCTTATACTGGGCGGATTGTGGGGAGCTGCCCGAAGAGATGGAAGTACGGCGTCTGGAAGGGGCTGGCGAGGCTACGGTGCCATGGTCTCACCGTGGCTATGGTCGTGGCCACCTTCCACCGCCGGAGGGTGCTGCCGCTGATGGCTCGGTGGCGGCGGCTATTCGAGATGAAGCCGGGTGAGCCCATTGAGGGCATCCAGATGTCCTCCTCCGCCCTTTCCAACGAGGAAATTCTTCATCAAGTGGGGGAGATGGTAGAGGCGAAGCTGAGGGGCGGCAACTTGACCCCCTTCACGATGCGATCGTCGCGGGGGTTCCTCTCGCTGGTAAGTCGTGTGCCGCTGTAGCCTTCGAGCCTCCTCAATCTCCCCTTACCCCTTGTTCCCTTATGCGCGTTTGTTGTTCCTGCGGGGGATGAGGGACGTGCGCTCCTCTCCGCCGCCCGTTCCTGAGGACGCGAGGCGGCGGGAGATCAACCGGGCGCACGCCGATACGCAGAAGAAACGGAAAGACGCCAAGGCGGCGAAGCGCACGAAGCAAATCCTCGCGCGCGAAGAGCTGGATAAGCGCCGCCGTCAACAAATGAAGGATGGTCTCCTGTTGGAGGAATCCCCGTCACCGTCGCTGTCGATGGAGGCCTCGGATGGGGATGACGAGGGCGAGGTGGGGCGAGGTCCCCTAGACCACCTTCCTGACGTAGTGGAGGTGGTGCCCGGGGCGTTGGCAAGCAGCCCAGCACTCCCGGGAGGAGGAGGAGAAGCGGACCTGGGGTCGGCGATTGCCCGCCCCGGGGCCGAGGCCGACACGCCCGAGGCGCGGGCGTTGGGCAAACGCGCCGTCAGCCCGGTGGGCTCGACGGCGATGGTGGAACAAGTGGCAGTGGAGGCGACGCTACCGCCCCCATAGAGGACCGATGGGGCGCCGAGGTCCTTTGAGGACCGGCCGGTGCCGATGGACACGGAGGCGATGCCTCTACCGCTATCACCGCCTTTGCGGACGAGGGTCGCCGTGGTGAAGCGGTTGCCGCCCCGTTCGAAGTAGGTGTATTTTTGGTGGGGTCGGAGTGCCTTTCGTTCGCTCTTTGGTCTCGTACTGACCCTGTAGGTGATTTTTCCTTAGTCGGAAGCGGCCTACGGACGAGCTTCCCTTGGCGCCTCTTAAGGCGCTCAAGGCAAGCCCCGACTCCTCCGCCCACTGGGTGGCGGAGGCACAAGCCGCTATACAACGCGGCGCGGCATCGGCGAGGGCCGACCCAAAGGAGCTGGCCGCCTAGGGAGGGGCTACCGAGGCGACCCCAACACAGACAGGGGAGGGAGTGTTTCCGTCCTGTGAGGGCGAGGCTCATGAGTCGGATGGGGCCGGTGTGCCCTTGGTTGTCAAGGCCCCCGAGGTCTCTAAGGTTGAGGTGATGGAGGCCGGGGTGCCCCAGACCGCTGAGGCCACAGCGGCGGGGGTCGGTGTCTCCGCGACCACCGAGTCCGTGATGGTGGAGGCCGGAGCACCCGAGACCGTCGAGGCCATGACTGTGGAGGCTGGAGCCCCCGAGATCGCCGAGGCCGACGTGATGGCGGCGAGGCCGTCTGCCCAGGAGGCGGAGATGAAGGCGGTGGAGGCCTTGGTGGCACCCTTGGTTCAGGGCCCGCCGCTGTTACGAGAGAGCACCCGGGAGGCGGAGGTCTATCCGATCTCCTCCGACGATACTTCCCGGGCACGGGAGGCGGTTGACGCCGAGGAGACCGGCGCCGTGGAACAGCCGGCTTCGACCTTGGGTGAGGGAAGCTCGGCCCTCGTGCGGGTGCGACCTGAGCCTCACGGGTGGGAGCACCCGCGTGTACTGTGGCGGAGCCGGGATGACCCTGAGGGGGAGCCCCTGTTTGCTCTCGAGGATGAAGCCGAGGGCAGGTGCTGGGACACCTTCGAGTAATACCGTGAGCTGGCAGAACGGTCGCTTCGGACGGCGCTATCTGTGGTGGCCGACGAACTGCCTAGAGTCACCCGGGTTCGTGTTTTCTTTTCTCGTGTGACGTTGTGGTTTTCTAAGTTTTGTTTCAATCAATGACCCATGTTCTACTTCCCCAGGAGCTCGAGACCCGGTCCCTTGGGAAGTCAGTCTTTCTCCGGTGGGAGAGGGACATCTGGGACCAGCTCCAGCGGCAAAGGGGCCTGCTTGCAGGAGCCAACGAGCTTCTAGCGGCGCGGAGCGCGGAGGTGGAGTACCTTCGGCTTCGTTGTGCTGATGCGAGGGTCGAGGTGGTCACAGCCTAGGGGCAGGTCGCCCCTTTGACGGCGCAGGTCAAGGAGTTGGAGGAGGAGCTTACCCGTGTCGCCGATGATCGGGATGCCTTCAGGTCCCGGGCCAAAGAAGCGACGGCCTCGGGCAAGGCCCTCGCTGGGCAGCTGGGGGCGGAGGAGAGTGCGCACCAGCTGACAAAAGGCACCTTGGATGAGGCCCTTGCGGCGGTTGAGGCCTTGCAAATCGAGGCTGTGGTTTGGAGGGGGACGGTCGAGGGTGAGTTTCAGTCCCCTTGTTTTGTTTTCTTTTTCTTATGTTCGCTCCCTAACTTCCTTGTGTGACACAGAGCTGGGGAGTGAAGCTTCCAGGGCGGCCGAGGCTTCTCGGGTCGAGGCCTAGCGGTTAAAGAAGAAGGTCGAGGCCTCCCGGGCCAAGGTCTTACGCTGGAAGGAGAAAGCCGAGGCCTGTCAGGTCGAGACCCAACGCTGAGAGCAGAAGGCCAAGGGTGAGTTCCATGGGCTTCCACCCCTAACTTAGGTTGTTTTTTCCCTCGCTCGACCTCATTCCATTTTCCATGGTGCAGACTCAGAGGCGGAGGTTACTCGGGCAGCCGAGGCTTCCAACGCGGTGCAGACGGTGCTCAAGACTGAGATCGGGGAGCATGAGGCGCTGAAACGTGCCGCCCTTTCCGCCTACGAGGCCTTGGAGGTCGAAGGGGTTCAGTCAGGCAGCTCCCTTGGGAGCCGTTTGATTGCGCTGAGCAGCCAGATGCGCGAGCGGCTCCGAGGGGCGCTGCACACGGGTGTCAAGCGGGCGTTGGCCGTCATCTCCTCTCACTACCTTGGAGTCGACCTCCCGGCCATTAGTGATGGCTATGTCCTGCCTGATGATGACGAGGAGGCCGACGCGGCGGTCACGAAGCTGATGGAGGCGGCAGAAGGCCCTGGCACGGCGCTGGCGACGCTCTTCAAAGAGGAGGTGGTCCCTCCCCTACCATCTGCCGATGCTAGAGGCCCTGAGCCTTGACCTAGGCCCAAGGGGCCATGTAAAAATAGAGTAGGAATTATCTTTGTATCGTAACGCTTGTGGCCGTCGAGGCTTTTCTTTTTGAAGTATTTGTGTTTCTTAGTTGTTTTTCGTGTTTCCGAGCCTCTGCCCTCTGTTGCTTCTGATCAGATTTCTTTTGCAAAACCCCTCCTCGGAGCCTAAGCCATCCCTTGGGCGAGAGGTAGTGAGGGAGTCCCGTAGCCCGGAGGCGTAGGCCGTCTCATGACTCTACCGGCCTCTTGCTTAGGAAACAGACTTTGGTCCGAGCGGTTTTTACAACCGATTCGTCAGAGCGTGCTGGGGACTTGGCGTAAGAAATTTTTCAAAAATGACTAAAGAATGGTGCGTGGGACTTAGGGGGAGTCCTCCATCTAGCCCCCGAGGGAGGCTTGGTTCTGCCGAGGCAGAGCCGAGTCTCCCTTACCGTGTTACCGTATTGCCGAGACCCACGATGGGCTCGGGGGAGTTTTCTCGAAAAATTAGAGCAACTAAAGAACGCTTTTTAATTGTATTCCGAGAAACGATATATACAATGCTTGGAAATTTAAGGATAAAAGTGACGTAGCTGTTCTATGTTCCAAGCGTTGGTGAAGATTTTGCCCTTCTCGTTGGCCAGCTTGTAGGTCCCGGGCTTCAGTACTTGGGTGACGATGTACGGTCATTCCCATGGCGGGGTCAACTTGTGGCGGCCCTTATTGCTCTGTGCTAGCCTCAACACCAGGTCGCCTACCTTTAAGTCTTGGCCTCGGATGCGCTGGGCCTGGTAGCGCCGTAGGGGTTGCTGGTATTTAGCCGAGTGCAGTAGCACGACGTCTCGGGCTTCCTCCAGTTGATCGATGGCGTCCTCTCGGGTGGTGCGGTTACTTTGTTCGTTATAGGCTTGTAGCCTTGGGGAGCCATATTCCAAATCAGTGGGGAGGATGGCCTCGGCCCCATAGACCAGGAAGAAAGGCGTGAACCCCGTGGCTCGACTTGGAGTGTTCCTCAGGCTCCAGATGACCGATGGGAGTTCGGCGAGCCATTTCTTGCCAAACTTTTTCAACCGGTTGTAAATTCTTGGCTTGAGGCCTTGTAGGATCATGCCGTTGGCACGTTCTACTTGGTCGTTGGTCCTTGGGTGTCCTATGGCTGACCAGGCCACACGGATGTGGTGGTCGTCGCAAAACGTCAGGAATTTTTTGCCGGTGAACTATGTCCCGTTGTCGGTGATGATGGTGTTGGGAACCCCGAACCTGTGGATAATGTCAGTGAAGAACAACACTGCCTGCTCGGATTTGATTCGATTGATCGGACGAGCCTCGATCCATTTGAAGAACTTGTCGATTGATACCAGTAGATGGGTGTAGCCTTCGGGGGCCTTTTGCAGAGGCCCGACCATGTCGAGCCCCCATACGGCAAACGGCCACATGATGGGGATGGTTTGGAGGGCCAGGGCCGGGAGATGCGTTTGTCGAGCATAGTACTGACATCCTTCACAGGAGCGCACTAGCCCGGTGGCGTCGACGACCACCGTCGGCCAGTAAAACCCTTGGCGGAAAGCATTTCCTACGAGCGTCCGAGGCGCCACATGGTGCCCGTAGGTGCCTGCGTGCAAGTCCCAAAGCAGGGCTCGGCCCGCCTCGGCAGTGATACATCGTTGGAGGACACCTGAGGGACTTCGACTATACAATTCGTCATTGTAGAGGACGTAAGTCTTGGCTCGGCGCGCAAGCAGTCGGGCTTCAGTCCTGTCGCTAGGAAGCTCCCCCCGATCAAGCCAATCGAGGAATGGGATTCGCCAATCCACGTCCTGGTCGGTCTACGGAGGCTCGGTGTTGACTTCCATGACCTCGGGCTCGGTCAAGGGGGTCTCGGCAGTAGAGGGGGCGTCGAGCCTCGCCCTGGTTTCCATAGGTGGGCCCTCCTCTGTTACCAAGGTGTAGTCAATGGAAGGTTTGTGGAGGTCTCTGGCGAAGACGTTTGGGGGGACCGGGGCCCATGCTGAGGCCATCTTTGCCAGTTCATCGGCGGCCTCATTGTACTTCCGCGCGACGTGGCTTAGTTCGAGACCGTCGAACTTGTCTTCTAGGCGACGTACTAACTTGCAGTAAGCCTCCATTTTGGGGTCGAGGCAATTTGACTCCTTCATGACTTGATCGACGACGAGCTGCGAGTCGCCCCGGATGTCGAGACACCGTGCCCCAAGTTCGATGGTGACTTGTAAGCCACTGATGAGGGCCTCATACTCGGCCATGTTGTTGGAGGCGGCGAAGTGGAGCCACACCATGTAGCGCATGTGTACTCCGAGGGGCGAGATGAAGAGCAGACCCACGCCTACCTCGGTCTTCATCTGGGATTCGTCGAAGTACATGGTCCAGCACTCCATCTGAATTTGAGCAGGTGGTAATTGGGTGTCTGTCCACTCGACCATGAAATCGGCCAAGATCTAAGACTTGATCGCCTTTCGAGGCGCAAAAGTCAAAGTTTCCCCCATAAGCTCGACGACCCACTTGGCTATCCTGCCTGAGGCCTCCCGGTTATGAACTATCTCCCCCAAGGGGAAAGATGATACCACAGTCACTAGGTGAGACTCGAAGTAGTGACGTAGTTTGCACCGGGCCAGGACTACAGCGTAGACCAGCTTCTGGATGTGGGGGTAGCGTGATTTGGTCTCGGAGAGCACCTCGCTAATGACGTAAACAGGTCATTGGGTGGGTAGAGCATGCCCCTCTTCTTGCCTCTCTACTACTACGGTAGCGCTGACCACTTGGGTCGTTGCGGCGACATAGAGTAAGAGGGCCTCATCCCTGGCCGGGGGTACCAGGACGGGAGGATTCGTGAGCAGCGTTTTGAGTCTGTCGAGGGCTTCTTCGGCCTCGGGGGTCCAAGAAAAATGCTTGGATTTTCTCAAGAGTCGGTACAGAGGCAAACCTTTTTCACCGAGGCATGAGATGAAGCGGCTCAGGGCCGTAAGGCATCCCATGACCCTCTGTACTCCCTTGAGGTCTCTGATTGGTCCCATGCTGGTTATGGCCGAGACCTTCTCTAGGTTGGCTTCAATGCCGCGTTCTGAGACTATGAATATCAAGAGCATGCCTCGGGGGACCCCGAACACACACTTCTCGGGATTGAGCTTGATGCCCTTCTCTCTAAGGCATTTGAAGGTTATCCTCAAGTCGTCGACAAGATCCTTGGCCTTTCTGGTCTTGACCACGATGTCGTCCATGTAGGCCTCAACGGTCCGCCCAATGTGGTCACCAAAGACCTAGGTCAAGCACTGCTGGTACGTGGCACCTGCGTTTCTGAGGCCGAAAGGCATAGTCACGTAGCAGTACATGCCGAATAGTGTGATGAAAGAAGTCATGAGCTGGTTGGACTCTTTCATCTTGATTTGATGGTAACCGGAATACGCATCAAGGAAAGACAGGGTCTCGCACCCTGCAGTGGAATCAACGATTTGATCGATTCAGGGTAATGGGAAGGGGACTTTTGGACAGGCTTTGCTCAAACCGGTGTAGTCTACACACATCCTCCATTTCCCATTCTTCTTCTTGACTAACACGGGGTTAGCCAACCACTCTGGGTGTGACACTTCCTTGATGAACCCGGCCGCCAAGAGTTTCTATACCTCCTCACCGATGGCCCTGCGCTTTTCCTCGTCGAAGCGGCGCAGGCGTTGCCTCGCCGGTCTAGATCTGGCCCGGATGTCTAGGGCGTGCTTGGCGACCTCCCTTGGTATGCCCGGCATGTCCAAGGGACTCCATGCAAATATGTCGGCATTCGCACGGAGGAAGTCGATGAGCACGGCTTCCTATTTGATGTCGAGGGTGGCGCTGATCCTCAGCGCTAGGTCGTCGGGGCATGCGGGGTCAACTAGGACGAGTTTGATGGCCTCCGCGGGCTCAAACACCCCTGTGCAATGCTTGGAGTCAGGCGCCTCGCCACTGAGTTGGTCGAGGTGGGCTATGAGGGTCTCGGCCTCTGTGAGAGCCTCGGTGTACTCGATGCACTCGACATCACAGTCGTATGCATGTTCGTACGTGGACTCAATCATGATGATACCGCTGGGGCCTGGCATCTTGAGCTTGAGGTAGGTATAGTTGGGGACTGCCATGAACTTGGCGTAGCACGGCCGCCCCAGGATGGCGTGGTAGGCTCCCCTGAACCCGACTACCTCGAAGGTAAGGACTTCCTTGCGGTAGTTGGAGGGGGTGCCAAAGCAGACGGGAAGGTCGATGCGCCCGAGGGGTCACATGCGCTTCCCTGGCATGATGCCATGGAAGGGTGCGACGTCGCCTCGGAGCCTCAACCAGTCAATCTCCAAGAGCTCCAGGGTGTTGACGTAGAGGATATTGAGGCCGCTGCCTCCATCCATCAACACCTTAGAGAGTCGGGTGTTGCCGATGAACGGGTCGACAACCAGTGGGTACTGCCCAGGATACGGAACATGGTCAGGGTGGTCGTCTCAATCAAAGGTGATCACCTCCCGAGACCAGTTGAGGTACCGGGGGGTGGCCACCTTGATCGAGAAGACTTCTCGGCGTTCCCTCTTGCGCTGTCGCGCCGTAAGGCACGCCGAGGGTCCGCCGAAGATCATGAAGGCATTGCGTACCTCGGGGAAACCGTTGTCCTTGTCGTCGTCCCGGTCGTCGGTGCCCTTCTGCTTGGTGTCGTCGTCGGGGGGCCTGAGCCTGGCGTAGTAACGCCGCAGCATGGAGCAATCCTTGAGGGCGTGCTTGACGAGCCTTGGTGGTAAGGGCAGGGTTTCTTAAGCATGTCGTCGAAAGGCCTAGGGCCTTTGGGGCCTCGGTGATTCTTGCGTTCTGCGGCCGCGACCAGATCAGCCTCCAGGACCTCCTGCTCCCCCAGGCGCCCCTTTTTCTTTCTCTTGGGGAGGTGGGAGGCTGAGGCCTCGGGGACCTCTTCCCTCCGCTTACCCTTGGTGTCGCTATTGGGGAAGATGGCTCCAATAGCCTCCTTACCTGAGGCGAAGCTGGTGGCGATGTCGAGGAGCATGGCAGCTGAGCGCGGCACGTTTCGACCTAACTCTCGAACCAAGTCTCGGCAGGTGGTGCCGGAGAGGAAAGCCTGGACGATCTCCGAGTCACCGACGCTGGGCAACTCGGTGCACTATTTGGAGAAGCGCCAGATGAAGTCTCGGAGAGACTCGTCCGGTTTCTGGCGGCAGCTCTTAAGATCCTAGGAGTTCCTAGGGCACACGTATGTGCCCTGGAAGTTCCCGACGAAGATCCTAACCAAGTCGCGCCAGTCGTGGATTTGTGAGGGAGGAAGGTGCTCGAGCTAGGCTCGCGCCGAGTCTAACGAGAGCAAGGGGAGGTTGCGGATGATGAGTAGGTCATCATTCGTGCCACCTAGCTGGCAGGCCAGGCGGTAATCAGCAAGCCAGAGTTTGGGGTTGGTCTCATCGCTGTACTTCACGAGATTGGCTGGTTGCCGAAACCAGGCTGAGAAAAGAGCAGCGCGGATGGCCCTGCTGAAGACCCGAGGGCCTGGCGGTTCAGGAGAAGGGCTGCGGTCCTCCTCGCTGTCATAGCGGTCGCCTCGGTGTGGGTGGTAACCCTGAGTGGGCCCTTCGTTGTCGTGGCGTCATCGCCTACTGACCACCTCATGGTCTCCCTACACCTCGCGTCGATTGCCGAGGTGGTCTAGAAGCGCGGGAACCCTATGGGCTATCAGTGCTCGAGCGGGCTCGAGACGAGCTGAGGCTTCCCTATCCTGCCGAGGTGGTGTCGCGGGTAGGTTCGAGACGCCCCCATGCCGTCAAGAGGTGGAACTCTCAGCCTGCTGAACCACGGCGATCTCTAAGAGGTCTCGGAGCTCGCCGTGAACCCATCACCCCTCTGTGGTGGAAGGCTCGGGCATTGCGCGGACCAGCATTGCCGCAGCCGCGATGTTCTGGCTAGCGCGATTGAAGATTGGGGGTTGCTCACTCCCCTCGGTGTCGTGGATGCGGTGATGTACATCGCAGGCCCTCCATCGCCCCCCCCCCCCCGCCTTCACCATGACCTCGCTGCTCCTGTTCGAGAGAGTCCCGAAGCTGCTGTAGAAGAAGTCGGTCTTGTTCGATCTTGGCCTAGAGCTCACGGAGCTGTTCTAGGTCCGGACGTTGAGGTCGCGCAAGAGCGGGGTTCTCATTCTGTGCTGCCGGCAGGACAATGCGCGGAGGTGTGGCGGCGCCTGTACCTGGGCAAAGCGGGGAACGGCTACCCACCCCCTCGTCTTCCTCGCCTGCCCTTGGCATCCCGAGCCCGATGTGAAAACACTCACGAGTGGGGTCGTAGGTGCCCTCGTCGTCGGAGTTGGAGTAGTCGAAGCAGTAGTCGCTTGCGGCCAAGAAATGGCGCATAGCTCTAGGGTCGTGGAGTCCAGAGAAATCCACTCCGGGCCATGCCTCGTCCTCCTCCGAGGAGTCGGCGTGGGTGTCCAGGTTGAGAGCGAAGCGCTGGCGGCGTTCTGAGGGATCCTCGTGAGCGGCAGCGTAAGCATAAGCATAAGAGGCGATGACATTTCTCAACCCGAGGGGGTATGGGGATGGTGCCGCCGCCAGACTTTGCTTCGCCGAAATTGGCTCCTTAGGGAGTGCTGGAGCGGAGCTTGATGACTGGGCGTCGCCGTGTGCCACCGGCGTTTTTCCTTTGTCCAAGCTCAGGTTAGACAGGTCCCTAGCCAGGGACCCTATGCCAACAGCTGGTCGTAGGATGTCGACGAGGAGCGGTGTGCCGCCCTGGATTCACGTAGCGTCGGGGTGATCTTGCTCGCGTCGTGCCTAGCGAGCACGGCGAGAGCGGCCGCCCGGGCGCCGCCTACGCCTGGGCTGCCGGTGCATGATGTCATTGTTTGTTGGAGGGGCTTGGGGCGTGAGGAGTACCATGTCATACTCATGCCCCAGAGACATGAACTCTAGGCTCCCAAACCAGATCACCGTGCTGAGACGTAGCGGTCGTACGGGGTCTGCCATCCGAAACTTGTTGGGATGACGAAACTGACACGCAGAGGCCCCTACCTGGCGCGCCAACTATCGGTGTTTCGGACCGGGGGGTCCTCAACCAACTTGTGAATTTATCCTGCGTGTTCCCAATTCCAGATGGTGATGCAAAGAGACACAAGGCTTATACTGGTTTGGGCAATTCGAGCCCTACGTCCAGTCTGAAAGATCGATCTTGTATTCCTTGCACCGAAGTGCTTGTAGTAGGGGGTTACAAGCCAGGTGAGAGAGGGAGTTAGTCCTAGGTCTCGGCGAGGTGTGGGCAGCTTGAGACGTTGCTCTCAGGCGGCTGGGAAATGTGTGTTACCGGGCCTTCTTCTCCGTCCGTCCCCCCTAAAATGGCCCAAGTCCTCTCCTTTTATAGCCTGAAGGGAGGACAAGGACGGTACATGTGCTAATTACGGTGTCGTGTGAACAGAGGCGGCATGTTCGGGCCCTATAGCCTGTTCCTGTGGCGGTGCGGTCATTGGAGTGGTTCGTCCTTGGAGCGCTGGGGCGACATGCTGGTCACATCCATCCCTGTGCGTCATTGGAACTCCCGGGCTGCCTCGGAGCAGGTGCGGCGGTCGGGGTGCGGATCGCTGTGGATTGACTGTGAGCGAGGCCGAGGCTCGGTCGGTGCCGAGGCTGCACCACAGTGGGGGGTCTCGGTGGACACGAACCCCGAGATAGCCGAGACCTTGGTGCACAGTGCCGAGGCCCTGAGAGGGCGGCTGATCTGGTGCGATGGCTTGGAGGCGGTGATGACCCAGGCCAAGTTGTCCGTGCAATGTTGTTTTCGAGGCGGGGATCGCGGGGCACAGTGTAGCGTGGGCGCTGATCGTGGGCACAGCATCAGAACACAGTGGCCGGTAATCCCGGTCGTGCCCTGTCCCAGCTGGTATGGTGTTGATGCGACCTTAGGTCCCATCGGTCATTCTGCGGTGTCATGCCATCGTCCGGCTGAGATTGTGGGAGTGGTTGGTGTATTAATGGGACACGACGTGCTGTTGGGAGGGTCGGTCGAGGAGGGGGGGCGATGGGCTATGGACGAACCGGCCTCGAGATCGGACTCCTTACCGAGGCCTTCCATGAGAGGCCTCGCGTGAGGCGGAGATTGCGCTCCCTACCGAGGCCTTCCGTGAAAGGCCTCACGCGAGGCGGAGATTGCATCAGGACACCGAGACCTCCTGTGCGAGGCTCGAGGCGGGGCGGAGACCCTGGTAGGCTCGGACGTAGCCGGTGAGGAGCCTACGGCTTAGCTTCTAGCTTGCTTTTTGATGGGATTCAAGTGACCCTTTTGATATTTGCTCGGGGTACCCGGTTCTACGGTACCCGACACAACGTCAGCATCGACAGCCCTCCTCAGAACAGTGAAACCGAGGAGGAGCGCATTGCTCGGGAGAACCGAAACATCAACCGCACGCAGCGGCGAGAAAATGAGGCAGCCATCGCGAGGGCCAAGGCTGCTCGGAATAATCATCTTGACTCTCAAGGAAGACCGCTCCTGCTCCACCGTGACCTCAACGAAGAATTTCTCCGCGTCAACGGCCACAATGTCTTCAAGACTCCAAGCGCCAATTTGGCAGTAGCCACCAACGACCTCGCTCATTTCCCTCAAACACCCAAGCTCGCCAAGATCGCCGCCATGCTTAAGGCGGCTCACTGTCAGGTCAATGAGATCCACGAGGATCAGAGACCTTTGTGCTCTACGAGCATGATTCACCGATCAGCTGCGCCGAGATCCAATCGTCGCCCCATTCAAAGCCATTTCACCGACCAGTCGCTACCTCTCTAGGGGGGACTCAGGGGGCATTGTGCCGAACACCATAACCAGCATGACCAGGAGGTCGAACAGGATGCTAGAGTACATCTCAGCAACCTCTGGGATGTGCAACGGCGTATCGAGCAACGTCACTTTGGTCGCCATGAAGACGAAGATCGTAGCCGCTAGGATTACGAAAAGGAGTACAGCAACTCGGACTCAGCCCTCGAGCCTATCCCCGACCACAACACCATAGACGATAATGTCAACAACCCTGAGGGGCCTCTAGCTTTCACAAGGGCACTCCGAACGCTTCGGTGGCCCCGTGGTTTTAAGATCACCGGGGTCGAGCCCACGAAGGAAGAATGAACCCAACTCAATGGCTGCAGGCTTACACCACTGTCGTCCGCGCCGCGGGAGGAGACACCAGCATCATGGCAAATTATCTCCCCATCATGCTCATGCCACCAGCCATGACTCCATGAGCTGGTTTACCAGCCTTGCGCCGGACTCCATCGGCTTATGGGAAGAGTTGAAGAAAGTCTTCACCGACAACTATATGGCCATGTGTACTCGACCCGGCACGAAGCATGATCTCAGCCGCATCAACCAGAAGCCATCTGAGCTCCTTCGCAGCTACATCCGATGTTTCTCCGAGATGAGGAACTCTATCCCCAACATCACAGAAGCTAAAGTCATCACCGCCTTTATCCGAGGACTCCACCATCGCGAGCTTCGCTCCAAATTCAACTGCAAGCCGCCCACCGGTATCAGCGAAATGATAACTACCGCCAACCAGTACACCGATGCTGAGGAAGCCAAGGTGCGCTTCAACAAGGATGCAGGCACTCAGCGCCCGCCTAACCGCTACAACGATCACCCCGATGACCGACGTCACAGCGATCGCCGCCCCGACGACCACAGCTACCATCGTGATAGTGGCCGTGATCGAACAGCAGGACACAGGCCTGGCCAAAATCACCCCCGCTGGCCAAAACACATCATCACCGCCATTAGTCAACCCTACACCAAGCGTAACTATGACGAACAGTACCAAAAGATCCTTGACGGCCTGTGCCCTCTTCACAAGAACGCTAAACACAAGATGAAGGACTGCATTGGCCTGGCCAAGGAGTTCCAGGACAAGAGGCTCGACGCCAACGCCAACGATGGAGTCGGAGGTCGCCGACCACCTAGGAACAACAACGCCTTTCAGGACCACGATAAGGTGGTCGCCACCATCTTCGGGGGCCTCGCATCCACTGAGAGTAGAAGGGAACGGAAGCTCACTGTCCGACAAGTGCTCACCGTTGCTTCAGAAGAAACTACCGCCGACCCTAGCTATCGCCCATGGTCCGAGGTCCCCATCACCTTTAGCAGGGCCGACTAGTGGGCAGACATACCCTACACAGGGCATTTCCCCCTCGTCCTCGATGCAACCGTCTAGAAGGTGCTCTTTAGAAAAGTCCTTGTTGACGGTGGCAGTGCTTTGAACCTACTCTTCGCCGGGCCCTAAGGGAGTTGGGCCTCATGATATCATATCTCACACCCTCGGACTCCTCCTTCTGGGGTGTGGTACCTAGAAGGGCATCCAGACCACTTGGAGAGATCACCCTACCAGTATAGTTCGACACGGCAAGCAACTACCGCGTCGAGCATATCAACTTCTACGTCACTGACTTCAACACCGCCTACCATGCCATACTTGGCCGGCCAGCTCTAGCCAAATTCATGGCCGTACCACACTACGCGTATCTGGTGCTAAAGTTGCCTTCGCCTGCAGAAGTCCTAGATCTATGGGCCAACCTCTCCGTTGCCTACGCCTGCGAGACAGAGAGTCTCGCTCTCGCTGAAGCCACCAACCTCTCTATCTAGATGGCTAGCATGGTCACCGAAGCCAAGACAGCACCCACCGATGACATGGAGATTCCAAAGCTAGAGCTTCCCCACGCCTCCGCCAAGTGTAAGGAAATCAAGGAGGTCAGCCTTGGCCTCAACGACGCCTCCAAGACCATGAAGATTGGGGCTCACCTTGACCCCAAATAGGAAAGTGCGCTCATCTCCTTCCAACGTGCCAACGCCGATGTGTTTGCTTAGAAACCTGCAGACATGCTGGGGGTACCACGGGAGAAGATCGAGCACTCCTTGAATGTCTCACCGACCGCCAAACCGATCAAGCAGAAACTCTGCCGATTCACGCCAGACAAAAAGGAGGCTATTAGGGTAGAAATAAAATGGCTCTTAGCTACTAGGTTTATAAAAGAAGTGTATCATCTAGATTGGTTAGCAAACCCTGTTCTCGTTCAAAAAAAGAATAAAGAATGGAGAATGTGCGTTGATTATACTGATCTTAACAAACACTACCCTAAAGACCCCTTTGGCTTGCCTTGGATAAACGAGGTTGTAGACTCTACCGCCGGCTGTGAACTACTATCCTTCCTTGATTGTTACTCCGGCTATCATCAGATCTCCCTCAAGGAAGAAGACCAGATAAAGACATCGTTCATTATACCTTTCGGTGCATACTGCTACAAAACTATGTCCTTCGGACTCAAGAACACCGGGGCTACCTATCAAAGGGCCATCCAGATGTGCCTCAACCAACAGATCGGCCACAATGTCAAAGCCTACATCGATGATGTGGTCGTCAAGACCAAGACAGCCGACAACCTTATCGCTGACCTTGAAGAAACCTTCGCCAACCTGAACAAGTACCAATGGAAGCTGAACCCTTCAAAGTGTATCTTTGGAGTTCCATCCGGTATACTGCTGGTCTACATTGTCAGTGCTCGAGGCATCGAGCCTAATCCTGACAAGATCTTCGCCATCACCAATATGAAATGGCCAACATGTGTCAAGGATATACAGAAGCTTACAGGTTGCATGGCTGCTTTAAGCCGCTTCCTATCACGCCTCGGTGAAAAAGGGCTACCTTTCTTCAAGCTCCTCAAGGCCTCCGAGCGCTTTTCCTGGTCGGAGGAGGCAGACTCAGCTTTCGAGCAGCTCAAGTTGTTCTTAACAAAGCCGCCAATCATGACAACGCCAAGGCCAGATGAGACTCTACTAATATACATCACTGCCACTTCTAGCATCATGAGCACAGCTATCGTCATCGAACGCGAGGAAGCTGGGCACGCTTACAAGGTGCAATGTCTGGTCTACTTTATCAGTGAAGTACTTAATGAGCTAAAAACTCGCTATCCTCAGGTACAAAAGCTGTTATATGCAATTCTGATTACGTCGCGCAAGCTCCAACACTACTTCGAATACTACAAGATCGCCGTGGTCACTGAGTTCCCTTTGGGGGACATTCTTCGCAACAAAGAAGCCAATGGCCGCATCATTAAATGGGATGTTGAGCTCGGCACCTATTTCATCAAATTTAGAACCAGACCTACCATTTAGTCACATGCGCTCACTGACTTCGTCGCTAAATGGACCGAGATCCAAGAGCCCATCGCCGATGCTTGCCCCGAACACTGGGTGATGTACTTCAACGGCGCCCTTAACATCAATGGTGCTGGTGCGGGCATTCTGTTCATTGTGTCGACCAAGGATAAGCTACGATATGTTCTCCGGATGCACTTCTTGGCCTCCAACAACGCCGCAGAATACGAAGCATGTCTCCATGGTCTTCGTATAGTTGTCGAGCTCAGCGTCAAACACCTCATGGTGTATGGGGACTCTGCATTGGTTATCAACCAGCTCAATAAAGACTGGTCATGTTCCAGCGAGAAGATGAATGCTTACTGCGCTGAAATTAGAAAGTTTGAAGGAAAATTTTATGGCATCGAGTATCACCATGTGATACATGACCAAAATCAACTCGCCGACCACTTATCCAAGCTGGGTTCTTCTCGTGCCACGATCCCGCCGAGGGTCTTCGTTCAAGATCTCCCGGCACCGTCCATCAAAGAAGATAAGGAAGTCGAAGAAGTTCCCCCTGCCGAACAGTTGGTACTTGCGGTACCTTCGCCGGTCGCTGATTGGAGGGAGCAATTCATCAAGTACCTCACCAACGCCGAGGTACCCACAGACAAGACTGAAACTAAATGCCTAGTTCGTCAAAGCAACCTTACATGCTGGTGGATGACAGCTAGATGAGGAAAAGTGCCAATGAAGGGATACTATAGAAATGCATCACCCAAGAGGAAGGAGTGAAGCTACTTCTCGAAATTCACTCTAGTTCCTACAGCAACCATGCGACATCAAGAACATTGGTTAGCAAGGCTTTCCGAGCTAGTTTTTATTGGCCCACAGCCATCACTAATGCAGAAGATCTCATCCGACATTGTGAAGGATGCCAATTCTTCGCTAAGCAAATACACGTGCCGGTGCAAGAGCTGCAAACCATCCCAGCTTCCTGGCCCTTTGCGTGCTAGGGACTGGACATGATCGGGCCTTTTAAGCCAGCACCAGGTGGTTTCTGGTACATATATGTCGCCATTGACAAGTTCTCCAAGTGGATTGAATATAAACCGCTCGCCTCGGCTACTGCAAAGAAGGCAGTTGAGCTCTTTGAAGATATCATCCATAGATTTGGTCTACCAAACAGCATCATCGCCAATCTTGGAACTACATTTACTGGACATCACTTCTGGGACTTCTGCGAAGACCGTTGCATCTCCGTCAAATATGTTTCCGTGCCCATCCAAGAGCCAACGGTCAGGTCGAACGGGCGAACGGTATGATCCTTGATGCCCTAAAAAGCGACTGTATCAGAAAGAAGAAAAGCACCCAAGCAGATGGCTTAAGGAGCTTCCAGCTATAGTCTAGGGACTGCGTACTCAAGCTAGCCGCAGCACCAGCGTGACTCCATACTTTTTAATCTACGGCTCAGAAGCCATACTACCAGCGGACGTTACTTTCCGAGCACCTAGAGTGGAAAACTATGATGAAGAGCAGGCCGAGGCTATTTAGTCTGAGGACATCGACAGAGCTAAGGAAGAGCGCCTAATCACCTACGTCCATACAGCTAAATATCTAGAAGGCTTGCGGAGGTACTACAACCAAAACGTCAAAGGTCGTTCATTTGCTGTCGGCGATCTCGTTCTCCATAGAAAACAGAAGACTGAAGAGTTGCATAAGCTCTCTTCCCCCTGGGAAGGGCCTTATGTCACCAAAGAGGTTACTCAACTAGGTTCTTATCGCCTAAGTGACTTAGAAGGAGTCGATGTTCCCAACTCGTGGCACATCGAACACCTTATACGTTTCTATCCTTGAAACACTCCAGATATGTACTCTACAATTTTATATTCAGTAAAGTTTTTGGTCTCCATAACTTGTCTCCATTTTGTCTCTATTGTGGTTTAACATCCACTTGTGGTCGCCGAGCTATATGATACTTCACGACGAACTCCAATACGTAATCACCGTAACTGCGCCGAACAACATTTTCTCCAAATCGCCGAACACGATTTCTCCAAATCACCGAACACCGATTTCTCCAAATCACCGAACACGATTTCTCCAAATCGCCGAACATGTTTTCTCCAAATCGCCAAACACTATTTCTCCAAATCACCAAACATGATTTCTCCAAATCGCCAAACATTTTTTTATCAGAGAGCAACATCCTTTCTTTTTTGTTCTCTTCGAAGATGACCCAGTCTCCGATCTCTCCCTACATGTGCTACGGGCTCCGCGCTCTGCGTTATGGGTGGTCGGCTACGGTCCCTTGGTCACACCTATTTTTCCTACATGTCTATGGGCTCTACGCTCGACGTTATGGACTATGGGTCAGCCAAGGCCAAGAGTTCAACATAGAATACATTGCTCATACGCCGCTTATGTTGCTTTTATCTCCAAGTTCATGTAACGACTGCCGAGCAGCACACGTCCCGCGCTATTTTTTATGGAAAAGACCTAGTCACCAATTTTTCCCTACACGTGCCACGGGCTCTGCGCTCTGCATCATGGGTGGTCGGCTACGGTTCCTGGGTCATGTCTGTTACTCCTACACGTGCATGAGCTCCGCGCTTGACGTTATGGACTATGGACTGGCCAAGGCCATAGAGATCAGTAATAGACCAACTGCTCGGATGTTATTTGAACTATGCATAATCACGTCAGGTTTGAAACTGCGAAGACTTTTTCGCCGAACTACAAGCAAATTGCATATATTACATATACATACACCTTATAGCATTTATTCATCGAATAATTGTTTCTTGCGCTTTCGCGCTTTCTAACTATACTGTCCAAAAATTACAGATGATGTCCACCAAGGAGATCATTGTGCTTCGCCACTACCATCAGTCTCTCCGAATAGGTATATATCACCGGCCAACTTTTTCGCCGCGTCTTCCACCTCATCCTCCAGCCGCTGGGTCTCCGCTTCGCTTAGCCCCTCGGCGTACCCGACCCCTATCGCCTCAAGGTTAGTGGCTGGATAGTGGGACCGAACAAGAGCAAGGGCATGGGTAGCGGCGGAAACAACGGCATCGCGATTGAAGCTCTTAAAGCTTTCCCACGCCGTCTTGCATCTTTCAACGATGATATCCGGGCGCGGCAGCCTGCCGTCGGGCTGAGGAGTAGTTTCTGGTTCGATGCAATCGAGCACTGGTTTGATTTCGACAACTACGGCGTCAAATTTGTTCCTCTAGGTCCGGGCGTCTTGCTCCAGCACATCAAATTGTGCCTTGACCCTCCGATGGTAGTCTGCATGCATTTTGAAGTTCCATTAGGCAAGACAATTACTTTAGCAGAAAACCCGACCAGGGGGTACTCACCGTTCAGCTCCTCAGTTAGTTTGTTCGATCGCCCCATCTCCTTCGCTTTCTCCTCTCGGAGTTGCTCGAGGGCCTGGCGCAGTTGACCGAGCTCCGCGTCTTGTTCTACAAGTACATCATTCATCACCAAAAGTAATCATATCCAACTATGCGAGGCATTTTTGTGGATCGTACGTACCTTTCTTCTGCTCGAAGATTTTCTGTAGCTTTTCCAACTGCTCGGAAGCATCTTTAAGTTGTGTAGAGGCAGTGGTCAGCTGCTCGGACTTGCTCCAAAGTTGTTCTTTCACAGTCGCTAGGTGCTCAGATAGGACCCCCTTCTGGTATTCTAGGTCCCGCATGTTGGACTCAGCAAGGTCTCGCTCGCGCTGGGCCCTTTGAATGTTTTTCTCTGAACGGTTCATCGCCTCCTTGAGTTTTTTGTTCTCCTCAGCGAGGGGCTCCATCCTCTTAATCAGCTGGTAACGGTGCTCGGTAGTCCGAGTTATCCCCTGGAAATGCACATTGACAATGACGGAACGACACCACTAATGTCAACAAAGAATATTCAGGATTCAGTATTAAAATCGATTTGTTTTATTACTCCGCCGAGGGCGGATTTTAGCCTCCTCATTTCTCTAGGGGTGTCCTCTTCCTCGACAACTACCACTTCGTCACCGTGCTTGCAAAGGATTCAGACGGATTGGGTTTGAGGCTCATCATGAATGATCTCCTCCACCTCGTCCTCCTCTTTCGCAGCAGTAGGGGTCATCGTAGGGGGGCTCTGTGGCCAGACAGTGGGTCCGACCATGACCTGCGACCCCTCAGGGGGCACCGTTAGCTCCTCGAGCACCCCTAGTCTCACCGACCCAGACTCTGTTGCTTCGCTAGCAACTCCAGTTTCAGCTCCCAAGGGTCCGGCGCTACCCGACGTTGCTTCGGGCATTGTCGCCGAGCCGGCCTCTGCTGATGTCGGACCCTCGCCGTCTCTAGCTCCACCCGCAGCGGTCGTTGATTTTTCCACCGGCTGCCGAGCACTGGGGGACCCTGACACAGGGGCGGCAGGCGTTACCTCCGCCTCAGGATCAGCCCGAGGCTGCTCGTCAGTCTGGGCGGGCGATTTCAGATCCTCTATGTGCCTTGCGCTGCATCAGAACATTTGGTCAATCGCCCAAAAAGCTAAGATCAAATAGCAAAACAACACCAACATGAGGATACTTATCGTTTGGTCTGCCGGTGCACTTTTTTGAATCAGCGAGGCATGTTCGAGCCCCCAGGTGTGGCTGTGGGGTCAACCCCTATGCTCTTGGGTGGAGGTCTGTCCTCCTCTATAGTCGGCCTCAGCTCTGCCCGCTGTTCCGGTGTTTCATCCACCCATAACACCGGGTTTACCTCCGCCTGTTGCTCAGGGACTCCCGTCGCTTGCTCCGCGGGGATTTTTGTTGCCTGCTGCTCGGGGACTTCATCGCTTCCCCTTGGTTGCTCCTCCACGCGTGTGCTGCATGAAGCTATTTGCACGCTCGGAGGAGGGGGAACTGTATCTTCATCGTCATCAGACCACTCGATCACCGCGGCCCTCCGCGGACGAGTGGTCTGGTCGCCACCTAGTGATATATCGCCCTGGTTTGCAGGGAGCGGCAGTCGCCATTTTCCTCTTCTTCCGGGCCGGCTCGTCTGCCGCTGCCCGTTTCCCTAGGGATTTCTCCGATAACGGGGGGGGGGGGGGGACGCGCCGTGTGATCAACATTCGAATCTCTGGATTCTGATGAGATACCGATGGAACTTTCTTCAGGGTGTACTGTTGGTCGGACGTCCACCGCCGGCGGCCATTCAGCTCTCGGCACGTCAGAAAAATACACTGCCCTGTCCTACGAATGGATCTTTGCATAAGTAAGCCAGTTCCCTGCTCGGCGATCGACAGTTGAACAATGCAAGTTAAGATGGTTACCTGAGGAGGCAAGTTCATACAGTTGAAGGCCTTTGTTTCTTTCGCCTAGCTAAATGAGGCACCGGAGGTGAATAGTTCTGCAGCGTGGCTTATTACTTCTTTCCTTGATAGCCGTTCAGGTCTCTCCTAGGTTCTATCATCGTCGCCCTTGTAGTCAAAAGCAGGGTAGGCCCTCTCCTTGTAAGGCTGGACACGGCGTACTATGAAGCTTGCTGCCACAAGTTCACCTCTCAACTCCACACCTTGAATCAAGTCAAGGAGCTCCTTCACTTGCTCCATGTCGATACTTCTTGGTCTATTTGACCAGCTTCTTTGGTTCTCTGGGATATGGTGGATGTCGCAGCGGACGGTTGGGTGGTTCTGTTTCATGTAGAACCACTTGGAATTCCACCCTTTTAGGGAAGTGTTTAGTGGTACGCTGATATAATCGCTGGTCATTCCATCCCAAAGCTATAGATATACGCCACCGACCACCTTGGAGCCATCGTCGCCTTTCTTCTTTAACCAAAACAAGTGTCTAAAGAGGTTGAAGTGCGGCAGAATCCCAAGAAATGCCTCATAGAAGTGAATAAAGATCGAGATGTGTAATATAGTGTTGGGGTGGAGATTGCATAGACTAATCGACCAAAGTATCAACAGATCTTGCAGGAAAGGATGAACAGGGAACCCCAATCCATGCCAGAAATAATCTTCAAAGACTACAACTTCATCGGTGTTAGGCATTGGAAAGGGCTCACCACTGGCTGGCCACCATCCGGCGGTGACGTGGTCAGGAAGCACGCCTGCCATCACCATTCTTTCGAGCTCCACTTCTCCAGTGCGCGATGGCGTCCACTCTTCGTCGTGACTGGCTCCGCCTCCTGCCTTCTTTGGGCTTGTTTTCTTCAGGTTCACAACTCTCCTCTTCGACGCCATCACTCAGATCTGGATGCGGTCTGGCGTCGGCAACGTGTGTGGTTGTGAATCTGGAGGTGTGGTGGCTGAGGCAGAAGATGAAATGGCGAAGTGGCAAGGGTGGGAGAATGGGGGGCGGTGGCACTGTTATAAAGCACTTTCCCCACTTTTATGACTCAAGGGTTTTTGGGAAACCGTTCCCGCGATCTGCGCCGCTCCAAATTCTCTGATGCGGCTTAATGGGCCGTTACCTGGGCTTCTACGCAACCACAGCCCATGGGGCTCATTTATCTCTGCCTTCTGTTGCTCCTCGCCGAAATATCGCCGACTTCTCCGCCATTTATTAAGGCTAAGTAATTGACATTGTACAGCCGTTACTCTAGTTTTTTCTCCATGATTCGATTTCTCTGATAACTCTGCCTGCAGCATGGGGACTGGTGGCCTACTCCGTTGGTCTTTAATTGTTTTTCAATTTCTAACCTTGGCACCACGTGACTGCGTCACCTACTGTCAGGCTCAGGGACTAAGTGGCACACTTCACCTTGCGGTGAATGTGCTTTATCTCTTTCTAGGGCACGCCTAGGGACTGGCTTCCTGCTCGGCTGGTTTTCTACTATTCTTCAAGTTTCTGACCCTGGCACCATATGACTACATCATCTGCTGTCAGGCTCGGGGACTAAGTGGGCACACTTCACCTCGCGGTGAGTGTGTGGGGTTTTTTCTTGAAGACTACACGCCTATAGAGGAAGATTGACTCCTACAACTTTGTTCGGACTCTAAGTGGGCACACTTGGTCCACTACGAAGAAATTTTCGATTCTAAACTTGAGCTCCTTACACCCTTATGGCAAGCCGTACTTTGGTCACTCTGCTCAGCGATGGTTCACGGTGCTCAGCGACAGGACGCGCTGCCCGGCGACAGGTTATGCTGCTCGGCAACGGTTCACACTGCTCGATGATGGCTCACGTAGCTCGGTAGTTCAGCATGGTGGTTGGACCATGAGCTTGACTACTCGGCGTTGTTCGCACCTGCTCGGACAAGCTTAAGACGACGTTGCACAACGAGTACAAGGCGCTCGGGGACTAGCTGTGGGGTGTACGACCCCGGATACCCACGACAGACCATATGGGCTGCGCCCCTAGGGGTGGCCCAGCTGACAAGAAGAAGCCTTGCGGGGCATGACTCTACTCGATGCCTTTCGCAAGACATCAGGAAGATATCCTGAAGATAGTACGAGATTGTCGACGAAATATGGTCGGCAGTCTACCTAGGGGTATGCCCAAGGTAGTAGATTATCGGCAGACAGGTGCGCAAGCCCCAAACAAGACGGTGACGCAAGACAGACACGAGGTTTTATCCAGGTTCGGCCGCCAAGAAGGCGTAATACCTACGTCCTGCGTCTGATTTGTATTGCTGTATGTCAATGAGAGATGTTTTTTAGAGGGGTCCCCTGCCCGCCTTATATAGTCCGAGGGGCAGGGTTACAGATCTGGAAACTAATCCTAGTCAGTTACAATTGCCATATCTGGCCGGATAAGGATTCCTATTCTAACCGACCAGGATCCTGCCTGGTCGCCAAATCCGTCTTGATTCCTTGTGCGGGACTCCGATCAGGTTAACTGGGCCGCACGTCATCTTTCGGGTGGACTGAACCCATCGATCCGGGCCAGCCCAAGCTTAGCCATAAGGGTATAGGGGTTAATACCCCCACAGAGATCTGTTAGGATATGTATGATCTCAAGGTTTCTGTAATCAGTTATTACTTTCTAGTTATCTCTCAGATCTAACCGACTTGTAACCCTGCCTCCCGGACTATATAAGGCGGGTAGGGACCCCCTCTAAAATCACAGCATATCATACGATAGCTAATACAAACCAATAGACCATAGGAGTAGGGTATTACATCATACTGATGGCCTGAACCTGTCTAACTCGTGTGTCTCTGTTGCCTTCTTGTTCTTGATCTCGCGCTCCTCTGTCGATCAATCTACCTTCGTGGGATACCCCTCGGAGAACTGCTAATGATATTCTATCGACAGAGCCCCCGAGCGACCTAGGCCGAAAGTGTTCAGGTCAGGGTGCTTGTAGGAGTAAACGTTTAAATGAAAGAAAGCGATAAGACCGAATTTTAGGGGAAGAAACGACATAACTGTTTGATATTCCATGTGTTGGTGAGAACGTTTCCGTTGTCATCCTTCAGTTGATAAGCGCTTGGTCAGATCACCTCGGTCACCGTATAGGGACCTTCCCATGGTAGAGAGAATTTATGTTTCTCCTTGGTCCGTCACAGCCTCCTTGCGCTTTCCTTCTTTTGGTCCGTCGGCCTGTTGTAGAAAGCACTTGAGGAGTTCGTAGTCCTTATAGAGGTGCTTGATGGGGTAGGCGTGGTTGGTGCATGGACTCTCCATGAGCTTGTCGAAGTGGTCAGGCTAGCCCTGATGGGGCTGCTTGCCCGCGCGATTGGCTGCGGCGACCAAAGACGAGTTGGTCGGTCGACGCCAATCCTTCTTGTTCTTTTTGCCCCTTTGTGTGGAGGGGCCCTCGTCTTAGTCATCGCTTTGGCCTTGCCTTTGTCCCAGCCTTCACTAAAGACTGCTCTAATCGCCTCCTCGCTGAAAGAGTGGTTCATGGCGACATCGAGCAGGTCGCGGGTGGTCCGAGGCTTCAGACGACCAAGCTTGTGGATCAATAACTCATAGGTTGTCCTAGTGAGGAACACGCTGATGACGTCCGCATCAACAACATCAGGAAGGGAGTTGCATCATTTTCGAGAACCTACGGATGTAATCCTGCAGGGACTCGTTGGGCTCCTGCTGGCAGCTCTTGAGGTCATAGGAATTCCCAAGATGGACATACGTCCCCTAGAAATTCCCGATGAAGATCCTCTTGAGATCCGACCAGTCGCAGATGCTGTCAGGCGAGAGGAATTTGAGCCATGCTCGAACATGCTCCCCCACGCAGATGGGGAGGTATTGAATGATGAAATGGTCATCATCCACTCCTCCAGCTCGGCAGGCGAGCCAAAAGTCTTCGAGCCATATATCGGGATTCGTTTCCCTGGTGTATCTGGCGATGTTGGTAGGCGGTCGGAAACGCTGTGGGAACGGCGCTTTCTGGATGCGACGGCCAAAGGCCCATGGTCCCAGGCCGTCCGGGCTGGGACTCCAGTCGTCCGGTCGACAACCATGCCTGGGGTGTGTTTTCCTGCTCCCCTTGATGGTCTAGCTAGGGCCTATTCCGCCTGCTCTCACCGCCCCTTGATGGACATTATCATCACGCCAGGCTTGACGCCAATTGTTGATGACGCTACGAGCGTCTCGGTTCAGAACGAGGCATTCACGCATAGGTGGTCGGTGTGGAGCGGGCGCCAGGTCAGGCTGTGGTGCAGGTGCGGCCTCCTGTTCGGCGCCCGATGACTGTAGTGGTGAGCGAATGGAGCGATTCAATAGGTACGACCCTATTCCCCCGGTGGGGAGAGAGGCCGCAAGTCGGTGTTGCGATGCGGAGCTCTTCGCATGTTGAACGGCGGCGGTTTCCACGAGTGCCTGAATGTTTCGGTGGATTGCCTGCTTCTAGGGATCGACAGGCTTTGGAAGGCCGCGCAGAAGCATTGCTGTAGCGGCGATGTTCTGGCCAGCCCGAGCGAACTATGGGGGATCGTTCCCCCCGTCCATGATGTTGCGCTGGACCTGGCGGGCGTGACCTCGGGCGACGCTCGCCGAGTTACCAACGCAGGGCGCAGCGTGTTGCACTGAGCGCGTCGGCTGGCTCTGCCACCTTTGTCGTAGCTCCTTGTCGTGCTCCTATGAACACGCGAGGGCCTCCGCACGAGGGTCTAGAGGGGTGTGATCTGTAGAGACTCCACTACCACTGGTGGCTATCCTAGAGCATCCTCCATAGCGCACTCTCAAGATAGAGGGTGGCTAGGTGCCATGACATCGCCGAGGCTGGAGCCGTCGTTTTCAACCTCGTCATCCATGAGGTTGTGGAAAGAGGCGGGAGCGTAGCCCACCATCCCCATGAATTTGGACGTGAGAGGGGGTGGCATCCACATCTTTTGGAGCCCCCGTGCATATGCGTCCACGGGGGATGCGAGGCCGTAGGGGAACCGGTTGCATGGCGGTCGCGGTGGGGACAACGGAGTCCCTCCGGAGAGTCGGCGGAAGATATTAAATAGCGAGTAAAGAACAATATATATGTTACTCGCAGTGGGGTTTGAGCCCAGCGTGGGCTCAGAGCGAAGCGCAGGCATCTCATCGTTGAGGTCGCTGGATGGCCCAGAGCCGATGGAGGGCGCTCCTCCTCCGACGGACGCCGGGACAAGTGCCTCGCGAAGACGAAGAACGCCGAGCTGGTCGGCGACGAAGTCCAGGCTTCCAAAGAGGAAGGTCTAGGACGGCTCGAAGACGGAAGGAACCCACATCCCAACAGGTGGGAGCGTGGGAAACTTCAGCGAGCCGAAGCAAGTCGTATCGCTTGAGCCCGCCATGCCGAAGATGGCGGAAAGGTGGGCCATACAATGACCAAAAGCGTGAACGTACGGCGTCTTCCCCATGGACGGCGCCAACTATCGGTGTGAAAAGTGACCAAGAAGTAAATATTTGTCGTTTTGCCGTACGTTGTGATCGGATGTGGCCTGGCACTCAATGACACAGGGTTTATACTGGTTCAGGCAACGTGCCCTATGTCCAGTTTGAGTCGGTCGATGACTTTATTTCTGAGCTCAGGTGCTCGAAGTTTGTTGTGGGGTTACAAACACGTGGGAATAAGATAGGGGTGTTAGAGGTCCGGTCGGAGTCTAGACTGAAGGGCCAAGAGTGACGGGAGCTCCTACGTGCGCTAAGTATTGGAACGTATGCTCTATGTAGCTTTAGAGTTCTAGAGTCGTGAAGCTGTTCGAGTGCTCAGAATGTCTAAATCTAGCAGAGAGAGAGTCGGAATGAACTGTCCCTTGTTGGGTGAGAGCGCATCCCCTTTTATAGATGGAGACTGCCTTACAAGTTCAAGAGAGAGAGAGAGTCCTAGTCTTGTTGCCCACGCCGTCGAGTACAAGACAGTTTGTCTGCACCCACAATACTGTTGACTCCCAGATGCATGTGGCAGGCTTCATCTTGTTCTTCTGGTATGGCAAATGTCGACGCCTACCATACTATAGGACAAATATCGGCGCCTACAATACTGTTTGTGTTCTGACATGTCTGGAAGGCTATAAAGTACCCTTCTAGCATGACCTGACAGTACTGTCCTGCAGGTGTGCAGGGTACGGTCCTTGGTATTGCGGTTGACTTGAGCGCCTTACCTTATCTGCTCCGCCTGATTTCTTGGGTCCTCACCGAGCGGGCGTCCCCGGTCGGTCGTTTCCAGTTGGCTCCGACCGCGCCGGTCGAAGAAGAGCCGTAAGCATAGGTTCGGTGTATTCCCGGTTGGAGAAGCGGGTCGGAGTCGAAAGGGAGCGTCGTCCCCTCCTTGGTCAGGCCTTTTGGTCGGAGAGGCGGGTCGGAGTCGGAAGCGAGCGTCGTCCCCTCCTTGGCCAGACCTTCCGGTCGGAGAGGTGGGTCGGAGTCGAAAGCGAGCGTCGTCCCCTCCTTGGCCAGGCCTTCTGGTCAGAGAAGCGGGTCAGAGTTGGAAGTGAGCGTCGTCCCCTCCTTGGCCAGGCCTTCCGGTCGGAGACTGGATCGCTGTTTCGACCTGTCATTAGGTATCTAGGCTGGCCTAGAAGTTGCGCGTCGTTCGTAATGCCGTCTGATGGGCCGAGCTTTTGCTGATAAGCGAACCCATTAGGAACCCTGAGTTTATGAACCTAGCGAAGTAAGGAAAACAAGGAGTAGCCAGCTATGAAAACAGTTACTACCTTTTATTTTAAGAAAAGCAAAGGAAATCAACAGAGACACTAATATCCACCAAGTTCTCACACTGCCCTCTTATGTCTACATTTCTGCAGCGACCACCACGTCTCTGCTCGGTTTTAGGCTTAAACAACCAATGCCCATAGGGGGGTTCGGTTTGGGATAAAGGCTACCTCTTCACTGATCCACGGAGAACCAATCCGCGACTGGAAAATGGAGACGAGAGACAGGCTCTAACACGGCAACACGATGCACCGCGGAATGGGAATGGGAGAAACAAATTCAGTAGACGAAGCTAGGAACACGCATGGGTGTCGGTTGAAGGAGCCAACCAAGTGCGGAGGCCAGACAAACCCTTGCAGCGGCCGCGGCCGCAGCCGGATGCTTGGCAGAGAAACCGAGGCACCGCCGTTAGCCATCGCCGGCTCCGGCCAGGAGTTGTGGGCTTATGGCCTCATGGGAGCCGTTCTACTGTAGGGAAGCCGATAGATCATGGGCTCATAGGCCTGGCACCACGGCGGCCCAGAACAGGACATAGCCCAGGTTGTATAACAATAAGGCCCCGTTTAGATCCAAAAAATTTTGGATTTTGGCTCAATGTAGCATTTCGTTTGTATTTGATAATTAGTGTCTAATTATGAACTAATTAGGTTTAAAAGTTTCGTCTCGCGATTTCTCGACCAACTGTGTAATTAGTTTTTTTTTCGTCTACATTTAGTACTCCATGCATATGCCGCAAGATTCGATGTGATGGTTACTGCGCAAAAAATTTTGGATTCTAAACGGGCCCTAACCTAACAGGTCAACAGAATTGCCGCTGTCAGTTTCTTTCTTTTCTTTTTTCATCGGTTGAAGTATAACAATTCGGTAATGCTATGACTACGAAGTCCGATGTTTTCAGGACGCGCGTCAGATAAGGATCGGATACGGCACCGCACGTCCCACGCTACTCCGCCTTGGGAACGTCGCGCGCGGAGTGGAGCCGCCAACAGTGCAAAACAAAATGCTTTTACCACTGGCTGGCGTTGGCGTTAGAGAGCGGAGTGGAGGCTAGCTGCTCACCGTGGAGCGGAGGCCAGATGTTCATCCGTCGGTTTGCGTGCTAGGCTACTGTGCCACTGCCGCTTGGGCCCAGTTTAGTTTCCAAAAATTTTGTCAAATTTTTTACATTCCCCATCACATCGAATCTTTGGACGCATGCATGAAGCATTAAATATAAATAAAAAATAAAACTAATTACACAGTTTAGACGAAATGCACGAGACGAATCTTTTAAGCCTAATTAGACTATGATGGAACACTAATTGTCAAATAACAACGAAAACGTTACAGTTGCATTTCCCAAAAAAATTTCGGTAACCAAACAAGGCCTTGACAGAAGCAAGCACTCATTCCTCGTCCGCGCTCTCTCTCTAACAATCAAAAAAATCTCCTGTGCTTATCAGCTCGTCTCAGCGTTGGCCGCTCTTCCGTCCTCACCGCGCGCATGTCTCCCGCGTATGTCATGCACTCCCTCAACCGCGCCTCTTGCCGACGGACCCAGCCCGTGCTGTGCGCCTCGCGCCCCCGCCCCACGTCGCCCTCTTCATCCGCATGCGGAAGAAATCGAGCGCATTCTGCACACACCGCTCGCCCACGCTGCGCCGGCGAGGTAGGTGGGTCCTTCTTTGGTTCTAAGCCCTTTTTCTTTGAATCTGAGCTCTCCTCCTCCTCCACCTTTTTCTCTGGATCTGGATCCGAGGGACACGACGGTGGCTAGAATTTCGGCGAGCTCTATTACAGTAGTCTTGTTTTGTGTTGCAATAAGTAATATTTCTTTATTGGATTAGTCTCTTTTTTCTGATGTTGTATCTCACATTGCGCTTTGTTTCATGTTGCTGCAGTAGCGTTGTTTTGCTGTTGTAACAAGCATTTTTTCTTTGTTACATTAGTTTTTTTACATGTTGTATCTTGCATTGCGCTTTGTTTCTTGTTGTTGTAGTAGCTTTGTTTTGCGGTTGCAACAAGTATTTTTTTCTTTGTTGTATTAGTCTTCTGATGATGTTGCTTTCTCGCATTTCGCTTTGTTTCTTGTTTGTTGTTGTAGCTTTGTTTTACTGTTGCAATAAGTAATTTTTTTCGTTGCATTAGTCTTTTTTTTTCTGACGTTGCTTTCTCGTATTTGTTTTTTTGTTCTATTTTTGTTGCAGTAGCCTTGTTATGGTGTTGCAACAAGTAATATTTATTAATTGCATTTAGTTTTTTTTCTAATCTTGCATCTCGTATTGCAGTAGCGTGGGCACGGCGGGAGATGAGTGGCGCAACCGGATGGCGGGGGACGGACGGCGTGGCGTGATGGTCCTTACGTGCATGCGCAGCAGTAGACCCAGCATAGCATGTAAGCAGCAGGTGCAAGCACACAGCGCGCACCACGCGAGCTAAACATGCGAGCAGCAGGCGCAGGCACGCAGCGCAGCACACGAGCAGAGCATGCGAGCAGCAGGCGCAGGCACGAAGCAACATGCAAGCAACCGCACGCATTAGCATGCAAGCAACAGGACGCGAGCAGCAGGCATAGCCGCATGCGAGCAGCATCGGATGGCAATTGTGTAGCAGCAACAAGCGGGTGCACAGCGACAATAGCACGGGCCGGTAGGCGCAAGCGGGTCAGACGCGGGCGTGCACGGCACTGTCCGATGGATCGTCCGGGCGCCAGCGCTCCCGATAACAATTCCGTTGTTTTTTTTTTAAAATTCATTTCATAAAAAACTCTATAATAATTTGATAGTCCTTTCCCACAGTTCTAAGGCATAAAATACTCCGTAATAATTTGATAGTCCGTTCCGTAGTTCCAAGGCATAAAATTCTTTTCATAGGACTCAGATGCCTTTTAAAAAATTCTAGCAGATGATTATCATTTATTAGGGCGTGTTTAGGACTGCTTTACGAACTCTGCTCCATGGACTCTACGTGGAGCAGCTGAATCTGGCCTGGCTTGATATACCCATGAGCCAACGCCCCTCGGGCCCAGGTTCATCGGAGCCCACAACATACCAAGGGCTTGGACCTAACTCAATAAAAAAAAACTAGTCTGCTAGATGAGGGTTGCCCCCGCCTTATATATTGTGCATCCCCACCATCAATTTTCGATGTGGGACTAATCCTGACAAGGAGCAGTCCCAAACACCCATTTAGGGTCAGAGGTTTCGTTCGCGTGCCCTTAAATCCGGCTTGATCCGCTTCTTTTTTCATCCAGAACAGTGTTTCTTTCTCACAAATTCCTTCAGCATTCCTCCAAACCATCCAAATTCCTCCAGAATTCCTTCAAGCGAATAGGCCCATAGTTTAATTTTGCAGAAGTCACTTTCTGATTGGTTCAGTAACACTAGTTGCAAATGCTAATTAAATAAATGATTCATAAATGAACAATAGAGAAATTTGGGAGAATATGAATATCAGCTAATAGCACCCAATTAAGACTGTCTAAAAAACTAGGGCAGCCAAGTAACAAGAATATAGATTGAAAAGTACAACATCAATTACTCCACCAACTTCTAAACCAAATTATCTATAATATATAATATACAAAAACATAGCCGCCAAAAAAAACCATGTAACATCTTCTGCTCGAAGCTGTTGTCCCAAAAAGAACCAACAAACTCCGAGAGACACATAGACATAAAACAAGTGTGAGCTTCTAGGCCCCTTAAGTGGAGTCTTAAAAACAAAATAAATTATTTTTGAACAATCCGGTGCTAAAATTGCCTCTCTGTTGGCATAGAAGAATTACAAGCAAAAAACTTGGGAGGCTACCTATAGAGGAAAATTGCCAACAATAGCTAAAACTCAGTGGCCAGAAAGACAAACAACAACATGCAACACAAGCCACAACAACACACCGCTGCCAACTAAAGCTGGCCGCCGACACCATCGCTACGACACCAAGTCGATGTTAACCTCAAGGCACGTGCAGGTGTGGCTTTCAAAAACTCCAGTAATAGCTCTTCGCCATAGAAAACCAGACCGTATCACACCGAAAAGACGAATACAGTGACCAGTAATACTCCGGGACGGATACTTATCGTGCAGCGGTAGCACGAAACATGGCTTAAAATGTCTTAATTACTCCTGAGATCATCCCTGAACTCCATTGTACTTGTAATGGATCAATAGGTTACAACAAAATCCTCTCTTTTTTTTTTTTGAACCACAGCGTGCAGCAGATATATTAGACACGGTTTTGAACCATGGCTTTTAGACTATATTTCCTCCGGCCGGATCACTCTCGAACTACTCTTTCTCTTGATCTGTCTCCGAACCCTGATCATGCTCTCGAGTTCCACGTAATTCGTTCTCATAATTTTGGACCTGGTCAGTTATATATAGGGTACCCTTATATATATGAGCACCACCGCAGCAAGGGAAGAACTACCGAATAAATGCAATATGAAAATATATACAGAATGACAAATATTAAATCAGAGATGTGAACAGTGGGGGCAAAGAAATGAAAGCAAATTAGAGGTCACCAACACTGAAATGGCAGGCTCGTTAGTGGCTCCCAATGTGAAGGCCCCACTCCGAGGATTTATGAGTTATGACTCCCTCCTCCGCCAGATGTTGGAACCTCAGAATCGAATTCTCTGTTAAACCCTATCTACACGGATCTCTGAAGAAACGACAGTGCAGTGTCCAGCAGCGAATCGAAAATATTAGCCCCAACCAATAAAAGGAGGAGAAGAGATCAAGAGAGAAGGTCTTCTAACCCATATAGGCGCTCTGCTGGTCCTGCGTGCGGCTGCGCAGGTCTCCAGAGACGGGGCCGCCGCCGTTCGCCGGTGCGGAACAGCGGGAGTTCACTTCGCCGGCGACGGAAGCGGAAACGCAACTTGCGCTTGGAACTTGGAAGCGAATGACCATGGGCCAGAAGGCGGGCCCATGAGAGGCCCAGTCGTGAAGTGATGGGTTGTGAAATTAAGCAATCTGGAGCCTTGTTGGCCCAGGGGGAAAATTCTTTTTTTTTTTGCGAAAGAAAATATTTGTTTTCTGGGTTTGCCATTTCGCTTAGAAGGTGATCTTTTGATTAGCAGTCTGCAGATCCTCGCAAATATCATCATATAACCGATTCTACTGGAATCAACACTGGATTTAATGAGTCAACGCTTGACGTTGAAATGGAGTCAAACAGATGTATCATTACATATATCATACAAATATGATATCTATTTTTCAGCATGAATGATACAATCAGTGTCACAAACATGGATATGGAGAAGAAAATAAATACTATCATACTCCATCCGTCCCTAAATAACTGTCGTCATTGGTGTACGTGCTATAAGTTTGACTCGATTTGTAGAAAATCCGTGCAACATTTGTATCTCCAAATAAATTTATTAAAAAACTAGATTCCAAGATTTTTCCAATGATACTAATTATGTACCATAAATATTAATATTTTTTTACATATATTTAGTTAATTTTATTTCTCGGGAAGCGAAAACGATAGATATTTAGGGACAGAGGGAGTATATACAAAAATGGCAAGTAGGGCATAGCTGAGACCAATTGCCTACTCCGTCCTATAATTTCTAGGGATTTTAAGACATATTAAGAGAGAACGTAAAAGACGCATGTACCCTTATTTTATTTCCTAATTAGACGCTATCATCAATATAATTAATGGTGATTGAATGATAAATGCAAAGTATTTAATACAAAATTGGTTTTTGTCCTCTTAAATGCATATATTTGATAATAATTTTTGAATGCTAGAATGCACTATATCACAGGACGGAGGGAGTATCAGAGGAATTGGTAAGATCAATTTCCATGTGGCTCCTGTAAACAAAGATGCTATAATATGATGAAAGGCATTATTTCCTTCAAGCACATTTGTAGAAATATTTCTTTGGATAATAGTGGTGGGACATTTTTTTTATCTTCGGATCAAGTCGCTTGGAATTTGCCATGATGTAGCCAGGATTTTTACAATCAAACAACGTAATAGCAAAAGAACACAAACCTTAAGCATGGAATAGGGGGCAGAAGACAAACAATATGAGAGTAAAATAATCTGCTAATCTCATAAAATTATATGCCAGATTAAAACTTTAAAATCGAGGTTCCCACACTAGCAAGAATGCATCAAATGCATGGTCAAATCTCTTCCCATGAATCTCATCACAAGTTCCTTTTACCCACAAGTCTAACTGACAGCTGAACTACTGCTACTGGCTATGCTGCTAGATTAAACAAAAATAAACCAAGAACATAGCACAGCTAGACTAGAGAATGATTAAAAAACCTTGACAGTTCATAAGCATTAAACATATCACTACGAAGTAAACTAGTATTACCAAGCATGCTTCTGTAGCAACACAAAAACTAGGCACAAGGAAACTAAAAGATAAATTAACTTAAGAGTTAAGACACCACACAAATCAGATCAAAGCAATGGCATGCAAGTAATGATTAGCTTCACTATTGCATTCTAATATACTCCATATTTTTTCACGATCACGCAAAAGGTTTGCGCGTATTTATATTATGATAGAGAAAAAGTTCAATACAACACAACATGCCTTAGCGGTGTCCTAGGGGGGCGGGGGGGGGGGGGGGGGGGGGGGGGAAGAGTTGTACATGGGCACTATAAGATATGTTGTTACATTGGACACTGATCAACCCGAATTGCGGCGCCGGCTAGGATTGACAACAAGTTATCAGAAACCTTCAGTCCTTGAACTCCGAAGGCAAGGTCAAGTTATCATGCTGAGCTTATTCCTGCAATAACCTTGCTTACGACCATTGGCAAAGTTTAGATGCAGCTGACTTCATAAGAAACAGAACCCATAGCTCAAAATATTTTACAAGGTGCGAGGTAAACTCAGAACCCATAACTCAGAAGGAAACGAACGAGCTCGGATCCTGGACATTTTAGGTTATACGATTTCACACAATGCAACCCATATTAAGTACTCAGAATTCCAGACACTGCAGAGGCAGGAGCAAAACCTGAACTCATTTCAGATAAACACATACCATGCTACTAATCCAACGTCTCCTGAGGAAGTAGCAAGAAGGTTGAAAACTACTCACACAATACATTTCTTTTACTACTACTTCATAGATAAGAACGTTGTATTCATTTTTGGACTACATATACTGTAAACTCAGTATAGATGTATGCATGTCTTTATAGAATCAACAAACATAGCATAAGTCTACCTTCGACCTTCGTCTACTTTTCAGTGAAAGTAAATGGAAACTGATATTAAAACATGTCAATTACAGAACTATACCTTCAGTAATTCAGTGCCTTTAATATTATTTAGTCTCCCATAAAACAACAGATGCTCTCTTCCCGTTTATTTTTTTTCCCCAAAGTAAGCTGCATCAAATTCAAAGTGCATGAGAACTGATGGCACTAGAATGCAACAGTAATCTGCAGAAACAGGTTTGAGATAGAAAATATCAGTCGTCATATCCATTCATGATTCATGTACATAGGCAGTGCCAGATGTTGGTGAAATAAGGCCAGTCATAAACTGGGAAAAAAAATGTCGCTGAGTGCATAATATCGCCTAAATTTTGTCGAAAGGAAAAAATCAAGTAATAGGCTATGTTGCTGTACCATACTGATGAAGGATGTTTTCCTAGCTCCATTCGGGCCAAGCTCCACTCTGCTCTACTGTATGGCTTCTTCAGTTGAGCTGCAGCTCCACTCTGCTTTTGGAGCGCCGGCGACGACCGACGGTGACGAGGCAGGCCGCAGGCGTCGCTTACACATTAACTAATCCGGTCTTGTTACAAAACCCAATCGTAGCACATCACAACTCGTATACTGAATCCGATTCGAACGCACGGTCACATTTAACCGCCGTTATAAATAAACGAAGAAGAAGGCTGCAGGGTGCACGCATCCGATCGGACTCCAATCGATCGCCATGCCGCCGGAGGAAACACCGGGCCTCGTGGCCGCGAGCGACGAAGCCGTCCACCATGTCCACCACGCGCCGCCGTCGTCGGTGATAATAGGCCACCGCGACCACAAGCGGAAGCGGACGAAGCACAGCGTGAACGACGATGCTCTTCCTCAAGAACTCACCGCAGCGCGGTCGACGATCGACGCCGACCGTGGCGCCACAGAGCCCGCCACGCCCACGGGTGGAGCGCACCGCAGCCAGAGACGCGCGCCGGCGGCGGAGAGGACTACAGGTGCTGGTGGCTCGTCGAGCAGGGACGACAAGGCATCACCATCCGTGGATCCACCACCAGCTTCGAGCAAGGCAATCCGCGTCAAGCACTCATCATCGTCGTCGTCGTTCGTCATCGGCGGCGGCGGCAGACAACATCCGGCCGCCGACAGCGGCAGCTCGCCGGGAGGCGGCAGCCACTCCTATTACGCCAGCAATCACGCAGCTGCTGCGTCGAGTTCTTCTAAGAGGCTTACCATCCGAGGACCGGCCGCCCCGCCGCCGCCGCCGCCGCCGCACCCTCCGGCTAAGGCGAGACAGCCGCCCTCGGCGTCCGAGCCCTCTGCTGCCGTGCCCTCGGCGTCCGAGCGCTTCCGCCAGGGCGTGGAGGTGTTCGGGGAGTGGGACGCTGCCACCCAACAAGCGGCGGTGAACCGCTTCGTCAGGCAGCAGTCGCCGCCGAAGGGAGACGGCTTCTCGTTCTGGCTCACCCCAGATGAGGCAGAAGCTGACCTGAAGTACGTTCACAAGATGGTGGAAGCCCAAAGGACGAGCAAGGCGACGGCTTCCGGATCCGGCAGCGGTAAGGGACTGTTGCAGGAAAATGGCTCTGGCTCCGAAAACGTCCGGTAAAACGGCTTCTTCACACTAACGACGTCAAACGGCTTCTTCACAGTAACGACGTGAATACATAGTAAGGAGCCACGCGAAGCTCATTTTGTAGACTTCTCCTATGTAAAAAAAAATGACTCCGGCTCTTGACCGGCTCTCCATGCAGAGCCCTTTCCAAAACAGACGTTTGACCTAGCTCCTATAGGAGCCGGAGCTGAAACTCCTGCAGGAGCCTTGCCAAAGAGGCTCTAAACCTCACGAGTTCTTGCGTTAAATCTTCTTGTCCATGAGTTTCTTCATTGTCGATTTCGATACATTCTGCCTTGACGGAACTGTGGATTTTACTCTTCGATTTCGGTATATCTTGGATCGACAGAACTGTGGAATAATTTTACTCTTCTCCTATATTTTAGGTCATTTTTTTATTGTTGTTGTTCAGTCAAAATGTAATCTTGTCATTGTTTGATTATGGAAAATATTTTTATGAATTATTTCTTGTGAGTTGTCCTTTTAATTGTAGTAGTTATTGGTTAGAATTCATGAAATTTGTCTTTTTTCATCATAATAAAACTTACATCTCGACATAGGGAGTATTTGATGGGATAAGTCTCATGTGTGGGCTGGTCTTTGTGGGGCTGTGCTGATCACATGGTTCTTGTGGCTGCATGGTCTGTTTTTAGGACAACATCTTAAACTAGAGGACAACATCTTAGACTAGAGGACAACATCTTAGAGGACAACATCTTAGCATCTAGGACAGCATCTTAGACTAGCATCTTGGCATATGCTTGGTTAGCTAGCAGCCTATAAATATGTACTCCTAACCCCTCAGGTTGCCATGACATTTGAAAATAAACCAGAAAATTACCATAACTCCTAGTGTCATCCTCTCTCGATGAGAGTAAGAATTCTGCTACTACCAAGAGTAAGAATTCAACGACTAACAAGTGGTATCAGAGCCGTACTATCCTGTAGCCTGAGCATCTCCTGCCTATCTCCTTTCCCAGCCGCACAACAGCCCCAGCTAGGAGCAACAGCAGCTCCGGCCGCTCCTGCTCACTCTTCTCCCTCTGCGCAGACGAGCAGCAGCTCATCTGAAGCAGCCCTCTCCTCACGCAGCAGTCCCCGGTAGCGCGTCATGTTCGCAGAGCAGTCTCAGCGCTCGGTCGCCTCGAGCACGCGGCGTCGGCAGGAGGCCGAACTTGCCGCGGTAGATGAACGCGAGCGAGCGGCGACAGAGACCGCTGCGACGGCGGCAAGGGCGTCGAGGCTGGCAGCGGCGGAGCTGGCAATAGCCAGAGCAGAGGCGGAAGCAGTGGCGGCAGCGGATGCAGTGCGTGCGGCAGCGGCAGAGGTCGAGGCCCTACGCGGCAGCATCAGCAGCTCCGTTTCTGCTGACGACAGCGCCGACGCAGACCTCGAGTTGATGGGGAGGGAGGCAGGACGAGCGCGGGCGGCGCAGTGGGCAGCTACGCATTTCCACGAGTGCGCGCGGCAGCCCCGACAGGCGCAGACGCGCCGGTGGTGCTCCTTGAGGAGGCGCACATGGCGGTGGCGCTCTTGGAGGAGGCGCGCACGGCGACGGTGGAGGATGGGTCGATGGAGAGCGCGGCCTTCACAGGCAGCGTGGCTCTCTCTCCCTAGATCGGTACTGTGGTTACCACGGGCTCCAGGCTGTCATCAGGGACGTCGGCCCCTGCGGTGGGTGGCCTACCCTCACCAAGACCAACTACGTCGAGTGGGCTACGGTGATGAGGGTAAAGCTCTAGGTGCGACACATGTGGAAGGCAATCTGGTACAGCGACGTCGACTACGACCTAGATCGATGGGCGCTGGATGCCCTCATCGCTGCAGTCTCGCCCGAGATGTAGTTCTCGCTTACCAACAAGTGGACTGCCAAGGAGGCTTGGGACGCCATCGCTGCGGCACGCATCGACAGCGGCCGCGCCCGCATGTCCACACTGCAGGCACTTCGTAAGGAGTGGGAGAACCTGGCCTTCAAGCCAGGTGAGGACGTTGATGACTTCGCTCTCCATCTCAACACTCTGTTGTAGAAGATGGCGTAGTTCGGCGATGACACCTACGATGAGGAGAGAGCTGTCGAAAAGCTCTTCCGCTGCGTCCTCGAGAAGTACAAGCAGATGGCTCGCTCGATCGAGTCTCTGCTGGATCTCTCCACGATGTCGATCGAGGAGGCGATAGGTCACCTCAAGGTCGTCGACAGCGATGAGCCACAGTCCCTCTCGGGGCCCATCACCACTGGTGGGAAGCTCCTTCTCACTCGGGAGCAATGGCTTGCCAGCCAAGGTGACCGGAAGAAGGGGGAGCCTTCTTCCGCGACAGGCGGCCGCAAGCGTGGTAAGCCGCGCAAGGCGCATAGAGATGCCTAGGTAGGGGTGCGAGGACGTGCTGAGGGTGATGCCCGCGGAGGCGCCCAGGGCGGCGCCGCCGGCAGGCACAAGCCGGCACGAGACGACGCCTGCCGCAACTGTAGCTAGCTTGGCCATTGGGCCAAGGACAGTCGACAGCCACGACGCGGCTAGGCCCACGTCGCATAGGCGGAGGAGGAGGAGCCGACTCTGTTCATGGCACATGCAAGCATCGAGCTACCTCCAGCAGCACTGCCTGTAGCGGCTCTCCTCCACCTTCACGAGCCAAAAGCACACGCCCTCCTCGGCGACGGCTCCGGCAACGATAAGACTGACGGGTGGTGCCTTGACACCGGCGCCACCCATCACATGACCGGTCGACGGGAGTTCTTCACCGAGCTTGACTCTAGCATCCGAGGCTCCGTCAAGTTTGGGGATGCCTTCGGCGTGGAGATCAAGGGCGTCGGCTCCGTTATCTTCACCACCGTGTCTGGTGAGCATAGGCTGCTCACCAGAGTCTACTACATCCCCGCGTTGAGGAACTCCATCATCAGCTTGAGATAGCTAGATGAGAATGGTTCGCGCGTGGTGGTTGAGGATGGAGTCATGAGGATTTGGGATCGCCGTTGTCGCCTTCTTACCAAGGTATCCAGAAGCGCAAATTGACTCTACATCCTTAATGTGCAGGTGGCACAACCCCTCTGTCTCGCTGCTCGTCGAGATGATGAGGCATGGCAGTGGCACGAGCGCTTCGGGCACCTTCACTTCGAGGCCCTGAAGCGGCTCAATGCCACGGAGATGGTGCGAGGCCTGCCGTGCCTCGACCATGTGGAGCAGCTCTGCGACATCTACGTGTTGACAAAGTAGAGGCGACCCCCCTTTCCCCAGCAGGCGAGCTTTCGAGCCAAGCAGAGGCTCGAGCTTGTGCACGGGGACTTATGTGGCCCGGTGACACCGACCACACCGAGAGGACGACGCTACTTCCTACTGCTCGCCGATGACCTCTCCCGCTACATGTGGGTGATGGTCCTCGACAGCAAGGGAGAGGCTGCGGATGCCATCAGGCGCTCATAGGCTGCTACAGAGGCGGAGTGCGGCCGCAAGCTGCGTGTGCTGCGCACCGACAACGGCGGCGAATTCACGGCGGCTGAATTCGCGTCGTACTACGCTGATGAGGGCATTCAGCACCACTACTCCACGCCGTACAGCTCGCAGCAGAACGGCGTCGTCGAGCGGCGCAACCAGACGGTTGTGGGGATGGCTCGAGCCCTTCTCAAGCAGAGGGGATGCCGGCTGTCTTCTGGGGAGAGGCGGTGGTGGCAGTCGTCTACATCCTCAACCGCTCACCTACCAAGGCGCTCGACGGTAGGACGTCGTACGAGGCTTGGCATGGGCGCAAGCTGGCAGTCTCCCACTTGTGGGTCTTCGACTGCCTTGCGTTTGCCAAAGAGCTTGGCCACATCAGCAAGCTCGACGATAGGAGCACTCCGGGAGTGTTCATCGGCTACGCAGAGGGCTCGAAGGCCTACCGCATCCTCGGCCCGAAGACACAGCGTGTGTGCACGGCGCGCGACGTTGTGTTCGACGAAGGGCGAGGTTGGACGTGAGACAAGGCGGTGGACGACGGCTCGGCTCCGACGTACGACGACTTCACTGTCGAGTACATCCACTTCGAGGGAGCTGGGGGAGTAAGCAGCTCTTCTTCGATGAGCGCGTCTACCCCAGTCCCCGAGCCTCCATCTACCCCGATGCCTGCTACTCCGACAGCACCACGCACTCTAGCCAGGACCTCGGCTACGATGAGTCCTTCGCCGGCTCCACCACAGCTGGCACCGCCACGCACTCCAGCACTGACAGGCACCTCTCCGGGCAAGTCTACTCCAACACCGGCTCGTGTCGAGCACAGCCCGGTTGAGCTCGCTACTCCGCTCTCTCACGACGAGGAGCGCATCGACGCGTACCACGACGACGAGCCATTGCGATATCGCACGATGGAGAACCTTCTCGGCGACCAGCCGGTGCCGGGACCGGTGCCTCACGACCTGGAGGCGCAGTTGCACCTTGCGTGTGACGACGGCGAGCCTCGGTCGTTTGCAGAGGCTGAGAGACACGCGGCATGGCGCGCTGTGATGCAGTTGGAGATGGATGCGGTCGAGAAGAACCGCACCTAGAAGCTTGCTGACCTTCCTCGTGGTCACCGCGCAATCACCCTTAAGTGGGTGTATAAGCTGAAGAGGGATGAAGCCGGCGCCATCATCAAGCACAAGGCTCACTTGGTGGCACGAGGTTTCATGCAGCAGGAGGGGGTCGACTTCGACGACGCTTTTGCTTCCGTGGCACGGATGGAGTCCGTGCGACTCCTCCTTGCGCTAGCTGCCCAGGAGGGCTGGCGTGTTCATCACATGGACATCAAGTTGGTGTTCCTTAACGGCGACTTGAAGGAGGAGGTCTACGTGCACCAGCCACCAGGATTTGCGATCCCCGACAAGGAGGGCAAGGTGCTCCGCCTGCGCAAGGCCCTCTATGGCTTGTGGCAGGCACCGAGGGCGTGGAATGCCAAGTTGGATTCCACGCTAAAGGAGATGGGCTTCGAGCAAAGCCCGCACGAGGCGGCCATCTACCGACGGAGCAGTGGAGGAAATGCTCTGCTGATGGGTGTCTACATCGACGACTTGTTGATCACCGGAACCAAGGATGCGGAGGTGGCGGCATTCAAGGAAGAGATGAAGGCCACCTTCCAGATGAGTGACCTGGGGCCTCTCTCCTTCTATCTAGGAATCGAGGTGCATCAGGATGACTCTGGGATCACGCTTTGACAGACCGCCTACGCCAAGCGCGTCGTTGAGATAGCTGGGCTCACCGACTGCAACCTAGCTCTCACTCCGATGGAGGAGAGGCTAAAGCTGAGCCACGACAGCACGACGGAGGAGATGGACGCTACGTAGTACCGGTGTCTTATGGGGAGCCTTCGCTACCTCGCCCACACATGGCCGAACTTGGCATTCTCCGTCGGCTACGTTAGTCGGTTCATGCAGCGACCGACGACGGAGCACCAGCAGGCTGTGAAGAGGATCATCCGCTACGTTGCGGGAACTCTCGATTACGGCCTCTACTACCCTAGGTGCCCTGGGGCGGCACACTTCGTTGGGTACAGCAACAGCGACCACGCCGACGACATCGACACCAGCAAGAGCACGAGCGGGATCCTCTTCTTCCTCGGCAAGTGCCTCATTAGCTGGTAGTCGGTCAAGCAGCAGGTGGTGGCCCTGTCCAGCTGCGAGGCCGAGTACATAGTGGCCTCCACCGCTTCGACTCAAAAGCTCTGGCTCGCTCGACTGCTCGGTGATCTCCTCGGCAGAGACACTAGAGCGGTGGAGCTCAGGGTGGACAGCAAGTCCGCTCTGGCCCTGGCAAAGAACCCCGTGTTCCATGAACGCAGCAAGCACAACTGGATGATGTACCACTTCATCCGAGGCTGTTTGAAGGAAGCGAGCATCAAGGCGAGCTACATCAACACCAAGGACCAGCTTGCGGACCTGCTCGCTAAGCCCCTTGGGAGGATCAAGTTCCTTGAACTCTGCTCCAGGACCGGGATGGTTTAACTTTCCCACAGGACAACGCACAAGACTTAGGGGGGAATGATGGGATAAGTCTCATGTGTGGACTGGTCTTTGTGGGGCTGTGCTGGTCACATGGTCCTTGTGGCTGCATGGTCTGTTTTTAGTACAACATCTTAGACTAGAGGACAGCATCTTAGAGGACATCTTAGCATCTAGGACAGCATCTTAGACTAGCATCTTGGCATATGCTTGGCTGGCTAGCAGCCTATAAATATGTACCCCCAACTCCTCAGGTTGGCATGACATTTGAAAATAAACCAGAAAATTGCCCCAACTACTAGTGTCATCCTCTCTCGATAAGAGTAAAAATTCTGCTACTACCAAGAGTAAGAATTCAGCGACTAACAGTATTTAGGTTCAAAAAATAGAGAGGCATGACCTACTCCAGCCAGTTATATTTGACTAAATTTTGTTTTAAACTATAGTATGTTTTTATAATAACCAAGAGGGAGGAGAAGAGCTATTCAGGCTAGTAAACATCACAAACCATTGATGAATCTATTCTAGCAGAATATCGAACCGAACGTCCACCAGTATTTGCGTGTAAACATACAAATGAATTGGCCATGGCAACGAGCTTTACAATACAAAGAAAAAACGCAAAAAAAAAGGTGATTTATGAGTCAGACACACAAGCTGGCCCTGCAATCACCTAGTAAACTAGTAAATCCGTTATAGTACATTTCTAGTCCGAGATAACTTCATCGTGCTCGTGCACCAAGTCGCTTTCCATAGTCCACAGCAAACCGCAGGTGTCGTATACAATATAAAATTTCCAAACATTTACGTCAAACCACAGCTAACCTTGGGTGACGACTGACGACAACGGCTACAAAGTAAACGCCTCGGGTCAAGAAGCAAGATAGCTCAGCGACATTTCCTCCATCATCTGCAACCTTCTTGCAGCTCCACTTGCCCAGTGTCGACCGCGACATCAATGACTGCTTTGAATCATAATGCATGTCCGTTCTTATATAAATCTTGATTGGATGATTTCATCATCCTCACCATCATGCTCCTTGGCAAAATCATGCATGTTCCTGGTCGGAAGGGGGTGCGCCCTTGTCTCAAATTCTGTATGCAACAACAAAAACCAAACAGGTTTTGTATGTTGAAACAGGTAAGACCGTAAGAGAAATGATGTCAAATGAAACAGAATAATACGTGATGTTAATTGTTAACAGTTTCAAGAGGAATAAGTAATGGATGATTAGTACACGAATTATCTTACTGTTCTGGGAAGGAGTTCCTCAAACGTAACGTGGCAATAGTCACCCAAGAGCAATGAACCCACATGTCAGCAACAATGACAGGTGCAGTTATGTTTGATGATCTATTCCTGCAAGAAAGTCAAGCTTATCAATAGACTGTAGCAGGCGGCTCAGATGAAGCGTCATGTTGTGAACTGAGAAAACACTGTCAATGTAGCAGATAACCCTCCACCCAGATTTTCTTTTGGTGACTGCCTTGTCCTGAAAGACAACAGCTTGTCCTCATGCTCTATCTTGATCAGACTCCTTTGGCCCTATAGCCTCTCAGGACACAATTTATGCCTCTGCCTGCTTCCATGCTGATTTCCAGGGAAAACACATGCAAGAACTCCACATCTCACCATGAAGTGCTGCAACACTTTCCCCGCATCTTTCCTTGGCTTTGCTCTTGTTCTGCTCCTCTTGTTGGCCTCTCACACAAGTTCTTGCACTGAGCAAGAGAGCAACTCCCTCCTACAGTTCCTTGGTGGGCTTTCACTGGACAACAACCTCACTCTGTCATGGAAGAACGGCACAGACTGCTGCACATGGGAAGGGATCACCTGCAGTCCAGAGAGGAAGGTCACTGATGTCTTCTTGGCTTCTAGGAGCCTTCAGGGATCCATCTCACCTTTCCTTGGTAATCTCAGTAGCTTGTTGCGCCTCAACTTATCATACAATTGGCTGTCTGGTAGCCTACCACTGGAATTGGTGTTCTCCAGGAGCATCATCATCCTTGATGTCAGCTTCAATCAACTCAGCGGAAACCTCCAGGAACTGCCATCTTCAACCCCTGTCCGGCCTATCAAGGTACTGAACATCTCAAGCAACTTATTTACAGGGCTGTTTCCATCCACCACTTGGGAGTCGATGAGTAGTCTGGTTGTACTCAACGCCAGCAACAATAGTTTCGTTGGGAAAATACCAGCAACATTCTGTGTCAGCGCTCCGTCCTTTGCAGTGCTTGAGCTCAGCTACAACCAATTCAGTGGAAGTATCCCTCCATGGCTTGGTAATTGCTCCGTGATGACATCTCTCAGTGCTTCAGAGGGACTCTTCCAAATGAGCTCTTCAGTATTACTTTGTTGGAGCACCTATCTCTTCCTAATAATCAGTTGGAAGGATCACTCAGAGGCATCACCAGGCTCACAAATCTGATAACCATTGATCTAGGAGGGAATGAATTCAGTGGAAATATACCAGATTCTATTGGTGAACTTCAGACGTTGGAGGGAATTCATTTGGACCACAAACGCATGTCTGGGAAGCTACCTTCAACTTTGAGCAACTGCACAAAACTTGTAACCATAGACCTCAAGAACAACACGTTCAGTGGAGAGATCACCAGGGTTAATTTCTCCACACTTACCAATTTAAAAACTTTAGATCTTGCATGGAACAAGTTCACTGGAACGATTCCAGAAAGCGTATACTCATGCAGCAATCTAATAGCATTGCGGCTATCTTGGAACGAGTTCCCCGGCCAATTGTCAGAAAGAATTGGTGATTTGAAGTTTCTCTCATTCCTATCACTTGTTAGCATCTGCCTTACAAATATCAGCAGTGCATTTCAAATCCTTAGGAATTGCAGGAACCTGACCACTTTGCTAATTGGGTACAACTTCATGCATGAGACCATGCCAGAGGATGACAGAATTAGTGGTCTTGAGAATCTTCAGGTTCTTTCCATGGAAGGTTGTTCATTGTCAGGAAAAATACCTCCTTGGTTATCAAAGCTCACAAATTTGGAGATGTTAATCTTATATAACAATAAGCTAACATGGATAATACCTGACTGGATGAGTAACCTAAACTCCCTCTTCTATATAGACATATCAAACAACAGTCTTACAGGGGAAATTTCAACAGCTTTAATGGAGATGCCTATGCTACAAACAGACAAGGTTGCACCAAAGACGTTTGAGCTCCCAGTTTATGAGACCCAATCACTTCAATACCGCATGACCAGTGCTTTTCCTAAAGTACTGAATCTAGGAAACAATGATTTCACTGGTGTCATCACCGAACAGATTGATCAACTGAAAGCACTCCTTGTACTCAATTTGAGCTTCAACAAGTTATCTGGACAGATCCCACAGCCAATCTGCAAGCTCACAAACCTGCAAATACTTGACTTGTCAAGTAATAATCTCAATGGTATGCTTCCAGATGCACTGAACGATCTGCACTTCCTTACCCAATTCAACATTTCCAATAATGACCTAGACAGATCTGTTCCAACTGTAGGCCAGCTTAGCACATTTCCAAACTCTAGCTTTGAAGGCAACCCAAAATTGTGCGGTCCCATGCTTGTGCATCATTGCAGTTCAGCAAAAACACCATTGATCTATAAGAAACAACAGAACAAAGAGGCCATGTTTGTGCTTGCATTTGCTGTAACTTTTGCAGCGATTGTTGTCCTATTGTTGCTGGCGTGTTTCCTTTTTTTCTTAAGGAGAAGTTTCATAACCAGAAACAAGAGCAACAACAAGGATGTTATGGAAGGAATGGCATCCAACTTCAATTCACAGCAATCCTTGGTGATGGTTCCACAAGGCAAGGGAGAAAAAGATAAGCTCACGTTCACTGATCTTGTGAAGGCTACAAATAACTTTGACAAGGAGAATATCATAGGCCGTGGAGGTTATGGTCTTGTTTACAAGGCACAGCTACCCGATGGCTCCAAGGCCGCCATCAAGAAGCTCAGTGATGAAATAGTCTTAATGGATAGGGAATTCAGTGCAGAAGTCAATGCACTCTCAATGGCACAGCATGACAATGTAGTGCCACTTTGGGGTTACTGCATCCAGGGAAACTCAAGGTTCCTCATATATTCCTACATGGAGAATGGCAGCCTGGATGATTGGCTTCACAACAGGGATGAAGATGCAAGCTCATTCCTTGACTGGCCAAGGAGGCTAAAGATTGCACAAGGAGCAAGCCGGGGTCTGTCCTATATCCACAATGTCTGCAAGCCTCACATTGTTCACCGTGACATCAAGTCTAGCAACATCCTACTTGACAAAGAATTCAAAGCCTATGTTGCAGATTTTGGTCTATCCAGATTGATCCTTCCCAGCAAAACTCATGTCACGACCGAGTTGGTTGGCACTCTCGGTTACATTCCCCCTGAGTATGTGCAAGGGTAGGTGGCTACTCTAAGAGGCGATATGTACAGTTTTGGGGTAGTCCTGCTTGAACTACTCACAGGTCAGCGGCCCATTCCGATCTCTTTTGTGTCAAAGAACTCGTCCAGTGGGTATGGGAAATCAGATCTGAAGGAAAGCAGATTGAAGTTCTGGATCCAGCACTCCGGGGCACAGGGTATGATGAGCAAATGCTGATGGTGCTTGAAGCTGCCTGCCAGTGTGTCAATCGTAATCCATCCATGAGGCCAACAATAAAGGAAGTAGTCTCTTGTCTGGACAGCATAGCCGCCAATCTGAACATGCAAGATATTTCAGTGAACACAGAGTAATGTGCATGATAAGTGTACTTGAGTGCATAAGATGTATACGTTCACAAACCCTAGTTCTGCTGCCTTATCACACTACCTTTTGTACAGCTTAACTTACTGATAGACTTTGTTCAATTCACCTCTCTGCCCCCCTCTCGTGAACAACCGTCCATAACAATTCATGCGAAACAAGCTACATTGTAAGACTAATCATGAGTGAAACAGATGTTACTGAAAACTATTCAGTTCCACCTCGATTTGTTCCCATGAATTTCTGGTAAAAAAAAAGAAGATTTGGTCAATTACGCGGCCACAGTTGCAGTGTCAAAACTGCTAAGTAAATGCAAACCGGAAAGGTATCTAGTGATAAAAAAGCAGCAGCATCCTGGACAAAGCAGGATCGAACCAGTGCGACAATCAAATAGGGAGTCAGCAACACCGAAACGGCAAAGGTCAATAATGCCTCCCAATGTGAAGGCCCATCCGCAATCCGCGACCACGCCATCCTCCGCCTGCAGTTGCGACATCAGAGTCGAGCGCTCTGCTAAAACCTATATCTACTCGGAACATCTCTCTCAACGCATCGAAATCACTGATGAAGTGGCGAATCGAGTAGAGAGTAGTCCCCCACCCGAAAACATCGCCCCACACTACAACAAGCGAAGAGAAGGCAAGAGCGGCGATCAACTGACCCTAGTAGGCGCGCAGCTGGCTCTCCGTGCGGCCGCGCGGACCTCTAGAGACGGCAGCGCCGCCGTTCGCCGGTGCGGCGCGGGGAAAGGAAGCGGAAACGCGAAACGTGGTGAAGGGAGAAAAGGCCATTTCGCGAACGTTACATGGGCCGGCAAGCGGGCCCACGAAAGGAAGTACGACCTCTTTGGTGAGGCCGTGAGGGAAGAGGATTTCTTTGTATACTCCGTACTGATTTAGCCACCTCTGATGTTGGATTTTATATATACAGTATAAATACATGTTTTTACTCTGAAGTCCAAAAATTGGTCATGTCTGTTTTACCAGTGAAGAATTGCATTTTTTTAACGTAAAGTGAAGAATTGCATTCACATGTAATTATAATTTTATTTATGCATAGTACAGAAAACAAACAAAAAATGTGATAAAAATTATTTGTCAATAATATTTAGTTTCAAATGGAGCCACGAAAGCAGCCAAATCCTTTTCGGCCTGGTACTCCACGCGTTTGTAGAAGAGCTGTTCACATCACAAACCATTTGTGCAGCAGACTGCCGAAACCATTATAGCAGAGCAGCCCCAGTGAATATTTGGAGTGAAAATGAACTTTATAAGCCCACCATATTTGCACTAAACTCACAAATCATTGCCCACAAGACAAGGTGCTTTACAAAAAGATAGGGAAAAAATGTATGCGGTATTTTTTTCTGAGATATTTACTGAGTCTGAAACACAAGCCGGCCTGATTTGTTTTCGAAAACCTAAGCCGGCCTGAAATCACTAGCTGAGCCTACACACATTTGCACCAGGTCATTGTCCACTGTCCACAGAAACCCACCGGTGCCGGCAAGATATCAAAAAAAAATGTATGCCGTGTGTTTTTTTCCGAGATATTTTACTGAGTCCGAAACACAAGCCGGCCTGAAATCACCATCTGAGACTGACACATTTGCACCAGGTCGTTGTCCACAGTCCACCAGAAACCCACAGGTGCCGGCACAATGTCTTTGCTAACATTGACGTAGTATCCAGGGGTCATTCACGTCGCAAGCATAGTACTATGTAAATCAATTTCACTCTTTGCCCGTGTGCTTTGGTAATCGGTGGATTACCATGGCGTTTATTTGTAATTTCGTGTAAACTCTCTTCTTCTGCTTAATGAAAACCGTGCCCGAGGCATGTTCGAGAAAAAACAATGGAAAATTTTAATTGTCAAACGTGTACGACAGCCACATCTAGCTAGGCTTGATTATGACGACAGCTAGAAAGTAAACGATTCCTTGGGTCAGCAAGAACCATAGCACCTAGCGTAAATTCATCCATTAATCTGAAAAATCTTCTTGCCCTTCTGCAGCCATGTTCATACCCCCATCAATGGATGCTTTGAATTATAGTGTCCAATTTGTCCTTCCGGTTTGTTATAATGAAACTGATAGGAGAAGTGATCCCAAACAAAGTACTAAATCAAGACATGTTGTAGCATTTTTAAAAGTAATCAATCATGTATGGCTGGTCCTTGTATTCAGCACCGTTCCGCGCATGGAAATCAGCTTGCAAAGTGTTGTTGCAAATGTTAAATCCCGACAAGGATGTGCATGTAGCAGCCGGCTTGACCAGATTTTTTTTTCTTGTTGAATACGACCAGGAAGGTCAAATAAGACGGATAAATGAATAACGATGGCAGCAGCTGCTCCTGTTTGTACTTCGTGCTCTTTCTTCATCCAATCTCATTTAAATTTACAAACTCTCTGGACACAGCTTACGCCTATGCTTATGCTTCCATGCTGATTTCTTGACAAAATGTGGCCTCTACATTTCTCATTCATGAAATACAGCAACAGATTTCCCACGAGTTTCCTTGGCCTTGCTCTCATGCTGCTCCTCCTCTTCTTGGCATCTCCGACGAGTTCTTGCACCGAGCAGGAGAGTAACTCCCTCCTGCACTTCCTCGCAGGGCTCTCGGAGGACAGTGGCCTCACGAAGTCATGGCAGAATGGTACAGATTGTTGCACTTGGGAAGGGATCACCTGCAGTCCAGACAGGATGATCACTGATGTCTTCTTGGCATCTAGGAACCTTGAGGGGGGAATCTCACCATTCCTTAGCAATCTCAGTGGTCTACTGAGGCTCAACCTATCCTACAATTCGCTGTCCGGTGTCCTACCATTTGAATTGGTGTCATCCAGTACCATCATCGTCCTTGATGTCAGCTTCAACAAACTCAATGGAGGCCTGCAAGAGCTGCAATCTTTAACCCCACTCCGGCCTCTCCAGGTACTGAACATCTCGAGCAACTTGTTTTCTGGGTGGTTTCCATCCACCACATGGGAGGTGATGAAGAGTCTGGTTGCGCTAAATGTGAGCAACAACAGCTTCACTGGGCAGATACCAGCTACCTTTTGTGTCAGTGTCCCATCCATTGCTGTGCTTGAACTCAGCTACAACCAAATCAGTGGAAGTATCCCTCCAGGGCTCAGTAATTGCTCCAAGCTGACATCTCTAAGTGCTGGGAACAACAACCTCAGTGGAACTCTTCCAGATGACCTTCTCCATATTGCCTTGTTGGAACACCTCTCCTTTCCAAATAATCAGTTGGAAGGATCAATCGGTGATGTCAGCAAGCTAAAAAATCTGGTAACCCTTAATCTTCAAGGGAATGAGTTCAATGGCGATATACCAGATTCTATAGGTGAGCTTACGAGACTGGAAGAGATTTGTTTGGGCAACAACAACATGTCTGGGGAACTCCCATCAACTCTGAGCAACTGCACAAATCTCATAACTATTGACCTAAAGAGCAACAGTTTCAGCGGAGAACTCACCAAGGTCAATTTCTCCAACTTACCCGATCTAAAAACCATAGATCTTATGGAAAACAAATTCAATGGAAAAATTCCAGAAAGCATCTACTCGTGCAATAATCTAACTGCACTGCGACTATCCTCCAATAGGTTCCATAGCCAGTTATCAGAAAAGATCAGCAATTTAATGTCCCTCTCATTCCTATCACTTGTTGACATCTCCCTTACAAATATCACAAGCGCATTCCAGATCCTTAAGAGTTGCAGGAACCTGACCACCTTGCTAATTGGACTCAACTTCAAGCATGAAGTCATGCCACAGTATGATAGAATTAATGGTTTTGAGAATCTTCAGGTTTTTTCCGTAAGTGGCTGTTCTTTGTCTGGAAAAATACCTCCTTGGTTATCGAAGCTCAAAAGTTTGGAGGTGTTATCTTTATCCAACAATCAATTGTCCGGATCAATACCTGACTGGATAAGGAACCTAAACTCCCTCTTCTATATAGATTTGTCAAACAACAGCTTCACAGGCGAAATTCCGACAGCCCTAATGGATATGCCAATGCTAAAAACAGGCAGCGTTACACCAGAGGTCTTTGAGCTGCTTGTTTATAAGCTTTATACACCTCAATCACTTCAATACCGCATGCCTAGTGCTTTTCCTAAAGTGCTGAAACTAGGCAATAATAACTTCACTGGTGAGATCCCCAAAGAGATTGGTCAGTTGGAAGGGCTCCATTCACTTGATTTGAGCTTCAACAAATTAACTGGAGAGATCCCAGAGTCTATTTGCAACATCACAAACTTGCAGGTGCTCGACTTATCAAGTAATGATTTGACTGGTACAATTCCAGCTGCACTGAACAACCTGCATTTCCTGTCTCAATTCAATGTTTCTAATAATGACCTAGAAGGGATTATTACAACTGCAGGCCAGCTTGGCACTTTTCCAAGTTCAAGCTTTGATGGCAACCCGAAATTGTGTGGGCCCATGATTGTAAATCATTGTGGTTCAGCTGAAACACCACAGGTCTCAAAGAAACAACACAACAAAAAGGCCATCTTTGTCCTAGCATTTGGTGTATCTTTTGGAGGTATTTCCATCATGTTCTTGCTAGCTTGCCTCCTTTTGTTGTTCAGGAGAACAAGTTTCATGGCTAGAAATAGGAGCGACAAAAAGGATGCCATAGAAGCAATTCCAACCAACTTTAACTCAGAGCAATCAATGGTGATTGTTCCACAACGCAAGGGAGAGCAAAATAAGCTCATATTCACTGATCTTGTGAAGGGTACAAATAACTTTGACAGTGAGAATATAATAGGATGTGGAGGTTATGGGCTTGTATACAAGGCTGAGCTGCCCGATGGCTCCAAGGTTGCAATCAAGAAGCTCAATAGTGAAATGCGCCTGATGGATAGGGAATTCAGTGCAGAGGTTGAGGCGCTCTCCATGGCACAGCATGACCATCTAGTGCCACTCTGGGGTTACTGCAGAAAGGGAAACTCAAGGTTCCTCATATATTCCTACATGGAGAATGGCAGCCTGGATGATTGGCTTCACAACAGGGATGATGATGCCAGCACATTTCTAGACTGGCCAATGAGACTAAAGATCGCACAAGGAGCAGGCCAGGGTCTATCACACATCCATAATGTCTGCAAGCCTCACATTGTCCACCGTGACATCAAATCCAGTAACATCCTGCTGGATAAAGACTTCAAAGCCTATCTAGCAGACTTTGGGCTAGCCAGATTGATCCTTCCCAATAAAACTCATGTTACGACCGAATTGGTTGGCACCCTTGGTTACATCCCCCCTGAGTACTGTCAAGGTTGGGTGGCCACTCTTAGAGGTGATATGTACAGTTTTGGGGTAGTACTGCTAGAACTGCTCACAGGCCAGCGTCCTGTTCCAATCTCATATAAATCCAAAGAACTCGTCCAGTGGGTGCATGATATGAGATCCCAAGGAAAGCAGATCGAAGTCCTGGATCCGGCACTCCGGGGCACAGGGTATGAAGAGCAAATGTTGAAGGTGCTTGAAGCTGCTTGCAAGTGCGTGAACCATAATCCTAGCATGAGGCCAACTATACAGGAAGTGATCTCTTGCCTGGACAGCATAGATGCTAACCTAAGGATGCAAAATTCAATCAGCATAGAGTAACAACTACATAATAAATTGTACTTTGAGTGCACAGAGTAGAGTGACCTGATCACAGCACTTCCTTTTGTACAATAACAGGCTGCTAAACTCTTGCAATTTATAGTTTCATACATGATTGTGGTATCAAAATCTCAGTTGTAACTAATTAATTGTTTTTCTTCTCTTCTCTGCCCTTGTTTCACAATTCTAATGCTGTACTTTCCACACAGCGCTAGTGCCTAATGTAATTTTGATCAGAGAAAAAAAGAATCTAGCTTTTTCCTTTTCCATGAACTGTGAGTGTGAGAAACAAAAAAATTATGTATGGGCAACCATTCTGTTCCTATTCAATTCATTCTCATGAATTTTAGGTTCCTCTTCGGATTTAATTCATTAATTTCAGATAAAAAGGGCTTGGTCAGTTACATACAAAAACGGAAAATATGATGATCACATTAAACAGCAATACTATGCTGAACCGTGAACGTTTAGTCTCCTTTTATCTTTTGTCATCATGAATGTAAAACACTGGAATATTTTGTCTTGGAATATTCGAGGGATCAACTCGGATACAAAATGGAACGCCATCCGTGACCATCTTAGTGATAATAACTGTGATGTCTTATGTTTACAAGAAACCAAGCGTGAGAGCTTTGATCTATCCTATCTGGGAAACTTTTGTCCTGCCTCTTTTGACTCTTATGTGTATTTACCTTCAATTGGAGCTTCTGGGGGTTCTATTGTTATTTGGCGAAGTGCTATTCTTTCTAGCACTATGGTGTTCCACAATTCTTATGCTACATCAATTGAGTTTACTTCTCTTCATAATAATGTTGTTTGGGTTCTTACAAACATTTATGCGCCTTGCACTCCTCAAGGCAAAAGAGAGTTTATTAATTGGTTCAAGAATATTCAAATACCTGATCATATTGACTGGTTGGTTCTTGGGGATTTTAATCTTTATCGTAGTCCTGATGATAGAAATCGAGATGGTGCGGATTATGCTGAGATGTTTTTGTTCAATGAGGCCATTAGTGCCCTTGGTTTAGTTGAGCTTCCACTGAAAGGCAAGCGATTTACTTGGTCCAACAAACAGCACCCACCTCTTCTGGAGAGGTTGGATTGGTTTTTCACTTCAGCCAGTTGGACTCTCAATTTCCCTACAACCAATGTCTCTAGTCCAACTATGGAGACTTCTGATCATGTGCCTTGTCTGATCTCCATCTCAACTGCTATTCCCAAGACTCATATTTTTATGTTTGAATATTATTGGTTACAACATGATGATTTTATGAATCAAGTTTCTTCTGGTTGGCACTCTGACTACAGTCATTCTGATGCTGCAAAAATGATCACTGCAAAATTCAAAAACTTGAGAAAAGTTCTGAAGGACTAGAAAAGAACTTTATCCAATCTCAAGCAAAATATCACAAATGTCAAACTTGTTCTTGATTTAATAAATTTTTTGGAGGATTTCAGGGATTTATCTCTTGCAGAATGGAATTTTAGAAAGCTCTTGGAAGATAAGACTGTGAAGTGGGTAACACTTGGTGATGCTAGTACCAAGTTTTTCCATGCCAATGCAATAGTGAAGTATAGAAGAAACCTTATTACTCAGCTTGTTAATGATCAAAGAGATTATTTTTCAATCATAGTGACAAAGCAGCATTGATTTGGGACTCTTTTAAGTAAAGACTTGGCACCAGTAATTTTACTGGACTTCAGTTTGATCTTCCAGCTCTTTTTTATAATACTGTTGATCTTTCTGGTTTGACAGCTCAGTTCACTCATGATGAAATTGATGCAGTTGTCAAAAGTTTGCCTTCAGACAAAGCTCCAGGTCCAGATGGCTTTAACACAGACTTTTTGAAGAAATGTTGGCCTCTTGTTTGTGATGACTTCTACTCTTTATGTGATGCCTTTTATTCAGAAAACATATGTTTGCAAAGTATCAATGGCTCCCATATTACTCTCATTCCAAAGAAGGATGATGCTTTAAAGGTTTCAGATTACAGACCTATTTCTTTGCTCAACAATTCAGTCAAGCTCCTTACTAAATTGCTGGCTAATAGACTTCAAATTGTCTTGCCATCCCTGGTACATAAAAATCAATATGGTTTTATTAAGAACATAACCATTCAAGATTGTATAGCTTGGGCATTGGAATATCTGCATATGTGTCATCAATCCAAGAAGGAGATTATAATCTTAAAATTGGACTTTGAGAAAGCTTTTGACAAAGTGGAGCATGGTCTCATGTTGAAAATCATGGAACACAAAGGATTCCCATCTAAATGGCTCAATTGGATGAAGCTAATCTTTAACTCAGGCACTTCTTCAGTACTTTTAAATGGGGTACCTGGAAATGTGTTTCATTGCAGGAGAGGAGTCAGGCAGGGGGACCCCCTCTCTCCATTGCTTTTTGTTTTGGCAGCAGATCTTCTCCAATCTGTTCTTAATTCAGCCACAAGAAGCAACCTTTTGACTTTACCTTTGCCACTTCCCAGTGATGAAGACTTCCTAATTCTCTAATATGCTGATAATACTCTTATGTTCATGCTAGGGCATGAGAATCAGTTGCTGCACCTAAAAGATATGTTATATTCTTTTGCTGAGACCACTGGTTTATATGTTAATTTTGAAAAGTCTTTTATGGTGCCTGTCAATATTTCAGAAGAAAGATTAAATATTTTGGCAAATACTTTGGGATGTTCCAAACAGTCCTTGCCTTTTACCTATCTGGGCTTACCACTCAGTATCACAAGACCATCAGTGGCACAGTTTTGGCCTCTAGCATCAAAATGTGAAAGGAGACTGGTGGCTTTCTCATCCTTTTTGACTGAAGCAGGAAGATTGCAGTTAACTAATGATGTCCTCATAGCTTTACCCACCTTTACTATGTGCACTTTCTTATTGCCAAAGTCTGTTATTAAGCAAATAGACAAATTCAGAAAACATTGTCTCTGGAGAGGTTCATACCTTAATAATAAGAAGCCACCAAAAGCAGCATGGCCAATGGTACGTTTACCCAAACCTGAAGGAGGTCTTGACTATTAGGCAAGTCTATGTGTGATTAGTTATGATTAGCACTTGCTACAAGAACTCCGGCACTTGAACGCCATGGCTGATGCTGACAAAGACCAACTACCACGAGTGGAGCCTGCTCATGAAGGTGAAGATGCAGGCGCACTAGCTCTAGGACGCCATCGAGTACGGCGACCTCCCGTACCACGACGATCAGCGCGCCCTCGAGGCCATCATTGCCGGGGTTCCACCGGAGATGGGCGCACCGCTTGCGGACAAGGCGAAGGCCAAGGAGGCATGGGACTCCATCGCCGCGGCGCGCATCAGCGTTGACCACGTCCGCCGCGCCAAGCTGCAGCGGCTGCTCAAGGAGTGGGAGAACCTCGCCTTCCGTCCCGGTGAGCAGGTCGATGACTTCACCCTCCGCCTCTCCACGATGAAGCAGCAGATGGCCCGCCATGGTGACAAGGACCTCGACGAGGAGCGGGCGGTGGAGAAGCTTCTTCGTGCGGCACCGAAGAAGTACGCCCAACTGAAGACCACGATCGAGACCCTCCTTGACTTCCAGGATCTCACCATCGAAGAGGTCGTCGGAAGGCTGAAGACGGTGGATGATCTCGAGGAAGAACCTCCATCCGAGCCCATCTCCGTCGGCGGGAAACTGATGTACACCGAAGAGCAATGGCTCACTCGGTAGAAGCAGAAGAAGAAAGGAGGAGATGGCTCCGACTCGTCCAGCTCATCCATGGAACCCCGTCGGCGTCCTCGCGGCGGCAGGAAGGAGAAGCCCAAGGGCGACTGTGGCGGCGGCAAGCAAGGAGGAAAGGATGGTGGCACTAGTGGTGAATGCAAGGTGAACCGCGACGACACCTGCCTCAACTGCCATCGCGCCAGCCACTGGGCGAAGGATTGCCCTCAGCCTCGACATGAGCATGGCAGCGTGGCGCATCTCGCGGAAGCAGATGATGATGAGGTGGCTCTGTTTCTCACCCACGGCTTCTTGGAGCTAGAAACAGAGGAGGACATCCTCTACTCCAAGGCCGACGCCAACCTCGACATCGACGAACCCCGGGCTCGTGCGTTCCTCAACATCAGCTCTAGCGAGGACAAGTTGGATGGCTGGCACCTCGACAGCGGCGCTACCCACCACATGACCGGTCGTCGCGAACTCTTCTCCGACCTCGACACCTTTGTTCGTGGCTTGGTGCGGTTCGGCGACACGTCAAGGGTGGAGATTCAAGGTGTCGGCTCGATCGTGTTCCAAGCCAAGACCGGCGAGCACCGAGTCTTGCACGACATCTACTTCATCCCGGCGCTGCGCAACTCCATCATGAGCCATGGCCAGCTCGATGAGGGTGGGTCCAAGGTGGAGATCGACAAGGGCGTCCTACACATCTAGGATCACCGCGGGCGTCTCCTCGTTAAGGTGAACCGTGGGCCTAACCGCCTCTATGTCCTCCATATTGAGGCCATGAAGCCGCTCTGCCTCGCCGTGAGGAAGGACGACAACGCCTAGCGCTGGCATGAGCAGTTCGGCCACCTCCACTTCGAGGCGCTACACCAGCTCGGCAAGCAGGCTATGGTGCGTGGCATGCCGATGATCAAGCATGCTGAACAAGTCTAAGACACCTGCGTCACGACGAAGCAGCATCGGCACCCCTTCCCTCAGTAGGCCTAGTACCGCACGCAGAAGGAGCTAGAGCTCGTCCACGGTGACCTTTGCGGGCCCATGACGCTAACGACTCCAGGAGGGCGGCGCTACTTCCTCCTGATGGTGGACGACGTGTCCCACTTCATGTGGGCCGTCCTGCTGCCATCCAAGGATGCTACCGTGGACGCCATCAAGAAGATTCAGGCCGTGGCAGAGAAGGAGAGCGGCTGCAAGCTCTGGGTGCTACGCACCGACAATGGCGGCGAGTTTACTGCCGTGGAGTTTTCCGACTACTGTGCGGGAGAGCGCATCTAGCGCCACTTCTCGGTGCCTCACTCGCCGCAGCAAAATGGCATGGTGGAACGCCAGAACCAAACCGTGGTGGCCACGGCTCGGGCGTTGCTGAAGCAAAGGAAGATGCTGGCCAAGTTTTGGGGGGAGACGGTGATGACGGCAGTCCATCTGCTCAATCGCTCACCGACGTAGAGCTTGCAGGGCAAGACCCCCTATGAGGCCTGGCACGGGCGCACGCCGGTGGTCAGCCACCTGAAGACATTTGGCTGCATCGCCTACACCAAGGATCTGGGGCAGCTCCGCAAGCTGGATGATCACGGCAAGCCCGACGTCTTCATCGGGTATGTGGAGGGAGCCAAGGCGTACCACATCTTGGACCCTACGACGCAGCGTGTCAGGATCAGCCGTGATGTCATCTTCGACAAGGGACGTGGCTGGGATTGGTCTACCCTAGACGCCGGTAGCTCGGCCGCAGCGGCGAGCGACTTCATCGTTGAGTTCTAGGAGGCTGGAGGAGCTAGGGGAGCACAAGATGCTTCTCTAGTGGTGGTCGGAGCTACATCACCGGTGCCATCACACTCTGCACTGTGCTCACCATCACCAAATCCGGGGGAGCCCGGAGGGACATCGACAGCAGCGGTCGCTCCTCTAGCACCCCAGCTAGCCTCACCAATGCCACCGCCAGCATCCCCTGCTGCTCCTACTGCTTCACCGGCATCACTAGCGGCAGCAGCTGTGGCTGGAGACCAAGTGGAGTTTGCCACTCCACTGGACGATGATGAAGACAGACTCGACGCCTACTACGATGATGAGCCGCTGTGATACCACACGATGATGAACATCATCGGCGACCATCCTTCGCCTCCGCCACCTCAATGCCTCTTTGTCGAGCTTCACCTCACACACGTCGGTGAGCCTACCAACTACGCCGAGGCCAAGGATGATCCGGCATGGCTGGCGGCAATGGAGCAAGAGCTCAAGGCGGCAGAACCGGACCTGGGAGCTGGTGAAAGGTCCTAATGGCTAGAGGGGGGTGAATAGTCTAATAAAATTTCTACAACAACACTTAACAAAATAGTTAGACAATTATGAGGCGAAGCAAGTGTTGCGCTAGCCTACTCAAAATGCAAGCCACCTACCACAATTCTAGTTTAGATAGTGTCGATTCACACAAGAGGTATGACACTACCCTATGTTAGTGTGCTCTCAAAGGCTAACTAAAGAGCCACACCAACCAAGCAAGCAAGCTCTCACAACTAGCTACACTAAAGAGCTTGTTAATTAGTTTCTGGTAAAGTAAAGAGAGTGATCAAGAGAGTTATACCGCCATGTTGATGAATGATCCAATCAATCACAAGGATGAAAAACAATGAAGACCAATCACCTTGGAATCAATGATGAACACAATGATTTTTACCGAGGTTCATTTGCTTGCCGGCAAGCTAGTCCTCGTTGTGGCGATTCACTCACTTGAAGGTTCACGCGCTAATTGGCTTCACACGCCAAACCCTCAATAGGGTGCCGCATAACCAACACAAGATGAGGATCACACAAGCCACGAGCAATCCACTAGAGTATCTTTTGGCGCTCCACCAGGGAAAGGTCAAGAACCCCTCACAATCACCACGATTGGAGCCGGAGACAATCACCACCCTCCGCTCAACGATCCTTGCTGCTCCAAGCTGTCTAGGTGGCGGCAACCACCAAGAGTAACAAGTGAAATCCACAGCAAAACACGAACACCAAGTGCCTCTAGATGCAAACACTCAAGCAATGCACTTGGATCACTCTCAATCTCACTATGATGATGAATCAATGATGGAGATGAGTGGGAGGACTTTGGCTAGGCTCACAAGGTTACTATGTCAATGAAAATGGCCAAAAATATGAGCCACTACCAACCATGGGGCTTAAATAGAAGCCCCCATGAAATAGAGCCGTTGTACCCCTTCACTGGGCAAACTGCGCTCTAACCGGACGCTCCGGTTAAACTGACCGGACCTTGGACTCAGCGTCCGGTCCACTAATGGACGCCATGCGTCACTAGCTTTAAACGCTGTTCGTCAGATTTCAACGGCTACGAAGCTAACCGGACGATCTGGTAAAACTGACCGGATGCTGAAGCCCTAGCGTCCGATCATTTCCAGTAAGCTCCCCGAGGCGTATTTCTTCGACCGGACGTGTCCGGTCCACCTTGACCGGACACAGTCCAGCGTCCGGTGATTAACCCTAGGCACTGTGCCATCTTACCAGTTCGACCGGACGCAAGCAGCCAGCGTCCGATGCTTTCAGACCCAGCGTCCGGTCAGTTGACCGATGCCAGCGTCTTCGCGACCAACTCCTTTTCACTTCTAACTTCTTCACCCTTGCTCAAATGTGCCAACCACTAAGTGTATCACCTTGTGCACATATGTTAGCATATTTTCACAAACATTTTTAAGGGTGTCAGCATTCCACTAGATCCTAAATGCATATGCAATGAGTTAGAGCATCTAGTGGCACTTTGATAACCGCATTCCGATACGAGTTTCACTCCTCTTAATAGTACGGCTATCAAAACTAAATGTGATCACACTCTCTAAGTGTCTTGATCACCAAAATAAAATAGCTCCTATGGTTTATACCTTTGCCTTGAGCTTTTTGTTTTTCTCTTTCTTCTTTCCAAGTCCAAGCACTTGATCATCATCATGGTATCATCACCATGTTATGATCTTCATTTGCTTCACCACTTGGAATGTGCTACCTATCTCACGATCACTTGATAAACTAGGTTAGCACTTAGGGTTTCATCAATTCACCAAAACCAAACTAGAGCTTTCAGCTGGTGCCACTCCCTGCCGATCACTGGCCCATCACCCTAAAGTGGGTGTTCAAGCTCAAGAAGGATGAGTTGGACGCGGTGATCAAGCACAAGGCAAGACTTGTGGTGCGTGGCTTTGTTTAGCAAGAAGGGGTGGACTACGACGACGCGTTTGCTCCAGTGGCGCACATGGAATCTATCAGGGTCCTCCTCGCGCTGGTGGCTCAAGAAGGCTGGCGCGTCCATCACATGGATGTCAAATCGGCCTTCCTCAACGGCGACTTCAAGGAGGAGGTATACGTGCAGCAGCTGCCCGGCTTTGTCATCGCCGGAGGAGAGGGGAAGGTCTACCATCTCCGCAAGGCCCTCTACGGCCTGCGGCAGGCTTTGCGTGCCTAGAACGCCAAGCTAGATGCCACACTCAAGGAGATGGGCTTCTAGCAAAGTGCTCACAAGGTGGCGATGTACCGGTGGGGCAGTGGACGCTCTGTCCTGCTCGTCGGCGTCTACATCGACGACCTAATCATCATCGGCGCATAGGATCGAGAGGTGGAGACTTTCAAGGTTCAGATGAAGAAGACTTTTGACATGAGTGACCTCAGCCTCCTCAGCTTCTACCTCAGCATCGAGGTGCATCAAGATGCCACCGGCATCACCCTCCGTTAGACACATTATGCCAAGAGGATTCTGGAGCTCGATGGAATGGCTGGCTGCAACCCTGCCCATACTCCAATGGAGGAGCGGCTGAGGCTTAGCAGGCACAGCACAGTGGCGGAGGTCGATCCCACACACTACCGGCACCTCATCGGCAGTCTGCGCTACCTAGTGCACACTCGCCCTAATCTGGCATTCGCTGTTGGCTTCGTCAGTACGTTCATGAAGAGGTTGTTAGGTTTGATCTCCCACCAGTTAGGCCTAATGGCCTATTTGGGCCTTGTTCTCGCGCCCTGATCGGGGGCGCCCAACCCTACATGGTTGGTGGGCCCCCGTCACACAACGCTATAAAGGAAAGGTGGGGGTCGGGGCTCGCAGTATGAGGTTCACCGCACCGCCAGTCACCCCACTGACATCCTAACCCTAGACCCGATCTTGAGAAGGGGCGCTGTCAGCGACGGAAAGCACCACCAACGTCGGCAACGCCACCCCGACGCACACGCCGCTGCTGAGGACTCCACAGCGCCGACTCCCTCTCCACCAAACATCGCTGCCGGCGCGTAGATGGTGTCCGTCAACGAGACCACGACCGATGCTTCAACCACTACAGCCTTCGATGGTTTGCTACCTATCACCCCCTTTCTCTCTGTCTCTCTGTGAATCCCGAACACCTATTCTACTACTATGTATCCCGATCTGATGAATATGCCTAAAAAGAAATATAACAATGGTATCAGAGCCACTCCACTGGACAAGAAATCAGATCGGAGAAATGAAACCGACCGATCTGATGCGGACCAGGAAAGAAAATAGAAAGCTGAACCCTAAGACCTAACCCTAATTCCCCAAATCAAATTGGAAGAAGGGAAAAGGGGAGGGTCGGATTCCGAGAACCCTAGACACAAATCCGAAAGAGGGAAAAGGGGAAGAAGAAAGAAAGAAAGGTCAAAACCCTAACCCTAACCCCAAGTTTTCCATTCGGATGAACGAAAAGAAAGAAATCGAAAGCAAAGAAAATGAATCGGCAAGAACGAACCCTAACCCTAACCCTATTTTCCCAGTCGGATAAACCCGAAAAGAACAACTCAAATCAGAAAGGGGAAAGTGGGGCTAGGGTTAGGGTGCGTCGGATGAACCTTCACCGGCGTGGGAGAAGAAGCCGAGCCAGGGGCGCTGGCTCGCCGGACTCGGCCAAGGAAGCGCCGCGGCCAGGCCGCTCGACGGCGGCGTGCTCACCCGTTGGGGAGCACGCGCGCCGGTGAGGGGGCCGGCGACGGCGCAAAGGTTCGCTCGCTCATTGCTCCTTCGCTCTTGGTTGCGGCTCACTGCTGTGGCTGAAGAGAGATGAGAGAGAGCGGCGAAGAAGAGAGAGAAAGGGAAGGGACGAATGCGCTAGGGTTTCCAGGGCGTCGGTCGCGGCGACGTTTTTGATCTGCGCGAAACGGACGCTCAGCCGTCGGATCAGAACGAACGGTCGAGATTCGCTAGGCCAACTCGAGGCCCAGGCGGGAGTGCGCTGCCGAGGCACTTTGCCGGCCTAGGCCCAGGTTGCGGCCTGGGTGCGGCCTGGGCGAGCGCGCAGACGCTGGGCCGTCTTGGGCCGCTGCAGCGCGCGCTGCTGGCCGGGCCATGCTGCTAGGCGAGCTGGGCCGCGTAGGCCTGAAATGAAAGAAGAAGAAGAAAATTTTTTTCTTATTATTTTCCAGGAGCAATTTTAATACATAATTTTGATGAATTTGAATGATTTTGATACAATTTTCCTGTGCAAATTTTATCCAACGATATTTTGCTCAGAAAACAGTGAATTTTTTAGTGCTTCTGGAAAATAATAATATGAAAAGATTATTAATGTTTCCGCTGTGCATGATAATTATTGTTCTCTTTGATTAAATTTGAACCAACGGGATAATTTAATTTTAAGAGAAATGAATTTCTGATAATTTTGATACGATTATGATATTGTTATTTTTTGACCAACATTGTTGATAACAATATTATAATTTTGATCCATGAGAAATTGTGCATTAATTTTACTTCTGTCGAATGGTGATGTAAAATATTTGCATGGATGAATTATAAGTTTTAATTTGACCAACGTTGAGTTAAAGCATGAAATTTTATGTATAAATGTTTCTTACTTACTCTGGTGTGATTTCAAGAGGCAAATGCATTGTGAACATTGCCAACATCCCGACACTCAACGGAACCAATCACCGTGTGTGGCGGAAGAAGTATAAATTGGAACTTGCGTTGGGAGAGGTCAATTTTGCCATCACCTCACTATGTCCTACTGAGCCAGAGGACCCGGTGAGAGGTGACAATGAATCTGGAGATCTCATGAATCTGACGCTGCTCGAAAGCGTGATCATGCTGAAATAAGAATGAAATATGACCTTGAACATAGGCAATGGACTCTCTTCAACCGCAAGTGTCTGTTGGTAGCCAAAGCCACCATAGAAGAACAGATAAGGGGCTCAATCCCTGAATGTGCTACTGCCAAAGAATATCTTGAGAAAATCAAGAGTCAGTTTACTGGGTCTACCAAGGCCACAGCAAGTTCACTAATTAAGAAGCTTGTGAATGAGAAATTCACTGGTGGTAGCATAAGAGAGCACATTTTGAAGATGAACACTACGACATCTAAGCTAAAAGAAATGAATTTGAAGGAGGAGGATTTCCTGATTCATTTGATTTTTGCTTCTTTGCCAAAAGAATATGACACCTTTATTATGAACTACAATATGCAGCCCGAAAGATGGGGCATAGAAAGACTCATCTCAATGTGTGCTCAAGAAGAGAAGAGGATAAAGTCCTCACAAGGTGAATCTGCTCATTTTGTGAAGGATGACAAAAGAAAGAACTTTAATGGCAAGAATTCTAAACCACAAGGGAAACCTAAGTGGGATAAGACCTCTTCCTCCAGTTCACAGGGAAAGAAACTCTAGGATTGTGAGAATCAGCAGTATAGTGGAGCTGAAAAAGATCAGTGCAAGCACTGCTTCAAGAAGGGACACTACAAGAGGGATTGTCCAGACTTCCTGAAATCTCTGCTAAAGAAAGGTGATGAATTTATTACATTTGTAGATGAATCCTTATATTTATGTTATGATAAATCCACTTGGTGGGTTGATTCAGGAGCAACTACTCATGTTGCAAATTCCTTATAGGGGTTAAGTGGGACGAGAACCTTGCAAAGAGGAGAAAGAACGATTAAAGTTGCAAATGGAGTGCAAGCCAATGTTGAAGCCATTGGAGATTTTTCTTTAGAATTGAATAATGGTTTTGTACTTAGACTTAAAGAAGTACTTTATGTTCTCTCTTTGCGTAGAAATTTGATAAGTGTTTCGAAACTTGATGATGATGGAATTGATTGCCATTTTGGTGATGGCAAGTGTAAGATACTGGTTAATAATAAATGTGTTGGTCTTACCTTCCGACAAGACAAGCTTTATTTATTATTTCTTGCTGAGAATGCGAACAATGTATGTAATGAGAATATGAATGATTCCCCATCTGCGGATGTAACTAAGAAGCGGAAGAGAATTGATACTGTCTCTTCGAAATTATGGCATTGTCGCTTGGGCCATAATTCGAGGGGGAGAATGGAACGATTGGTTAAGGAATCAATTCTCCCGCACTTACAATTTTCAGATTTAGAACAATATATTGATTGCATCAAAGGAAAGTATGTCAAGAAAATTAAGAAAGATGCCAAACGAAGCACATGAATTTTAGAAATAATCCACACAGACATATGTGGTCCTTTTCCTATGAAAAGTGTGGATGGTTATGACTCGTTTATAACATTCACAGACGACTACTCTCGTTATGGCAATATTTATCCAATTAAAGAAAGATCGAAAGCATTGGATAAATTCAAAATATTTAAAGCTAAAGTTGAAAATCAGCACAATAAAAAAATCAAGATAGTACGATCAGACCGAGGTGGAGAGTACTATGGGCGACATACCCCATATGGCCAAATTCTTGGACCATTTGCAAGGTTCCTACAGGAAAATGGTATAGTTGCTCAGTACTCCACACCGGGGGAGCCTCAGCAGAATGGAGTGGCTGAAAGACGTAACTGTACCTTAATGGATATGGTAAGAAGCATGATGAGCTACTCCACATTACCGATTAGTTTATGGATGGAGGCACTGAAAACCGCCATTCACATACTTAATCGAGTACCAAGTAAATCGGTGCCTAAAACACCATATGAATTATGGACAGGAAGGGAACCCTCACTTAACCATTTGCGTGTGTGGGGCTATCTGGCTGAGGCAAAAGTGTTTAACCCAAACATAGGAAAGTTAGACTCCAAGACAGTCAGCTGCCATTTTATTGGCTATCTAGAAAGATCGAAAGGATATCGCTTCTATTATCCTGACAGACATACGAAGATTGTAGAAACAAGACACGCTGTGTTCTTGGAGGATAACATGATCAGGAGGAGCGTGGTAGCACGAGAAATCAGCCTATAGGAGAAGCGGGTACATGTACCCACTCCGATGGTTGAAGAACCATTCTTCACGCTACCTGCTACTGTTGCACCGACAGTGCAGGATACTATAGTGCCAACACCTGTTGCAAGTTCTCCCATGGCGACAATAAATGAACATGAGGAACCTGTCCTTGAGGAACCTATCCTTGAGGAACCTATAGAACCAAATGTTGCACATGAGGAAGAACAACAACAACCCAATGTGGAACAAGTGCCGGAGGCACCTAGAAGGTCTCAAAGAATAAGACGATCAGCTATTACTGATGACTATGAAGTTTATGAAACAGAAGAATGTCAGATGGGGGATGATCCCACCTCATTTGAAGAAGCCATGAGAAGCGACCACTCATCAAAGTGGCTTAAGGCCATGGAAGATGAATTGAAATCAATGAGTACCAATAAAGTTTAGGACTTAAAAAATATTTCCAAAGGAGCCAAAATAGTAGGCTGTAAATGTATCTACAAAACAAAATATAACTCCCAAGGGAATATAGAAAGATTTAAAGCACGACTTGTGGCGAAAGGCTTCACGCAAAGAGAAGGGATTGATTACAATGAGACGTTTTCTCCAGTCTCATGTAAAGATTCCTTTAGAATTATAATGGCACTTGTAGCCCACTATGATTTGGAGTTACATCAAATGGATATAAAGACGGCTTTCCTAAATGGGGATTTGGAAGAAAATGTTTATATGGCACAACCAAAAGGTTTTGTCGTAAAAGGAAAGGAAAATATGGGATGCCGCCTGAAGAAATCAATCTACGGATTGAAGCAAGCTTCAAGACAGTGGTATTTGAAGTTTGATAGAACGATAAAATGTTTTGGGTTTGAAGAAAATATTGAGGACAATTGCGTTTATGCAAAGTTCAGGAATGGAAAGTACATATTCCTAATTTTGTATGTGGATGATATCTTGCTTGCTAGTAGTGATATCAATCTACTAATGGAAACGAAGAAATTCTTGTCCTCAAACTTTGATATGAAAGATCTCGGTGAGGCCTCGTTCATTTTGGGAATAGAGATTCACCGAGACAGGAGAAAATGGGTTCTAGGATTATCGCAAAAGGCATACATAGAAAAGGTCCTGAAGAAATTTAGTATGCATGCGTGCAGTCCTTCACCTGCTCCTATAGTCAAGGGCGATAGATTTGGGGAACATCAGTGTCCCAAGAACCAATATGAAATTGATCGAATGAAAGCGGTACCGTATGCTTCAGCTGTTGAAAGTTTACAATATGCTCAAGTGTGTACACGCCCTGACTTAGCTTTTGTTACCGGGTTACTTAGCAGATATCAAAAGAATCTAGGAATTGAACATTGGAAATTAGTGAAGAAAGTCCTGCGTTATTTGCAGGGTACGAAAGGCCTCATGCTTACGTATAGAAGATCTGACTCTCTACAGATAGAGGGGTATTTAGATTCTGATTATGCGGGAGATGAAAGAAAATCCATGTCAGGATATGTATTTACTCTCGCAGGAGGGGCTATATCGTGGAAAAGCTCTAAACAAACCGTAACTACATCCTCGACAATGTATGCCGAGTTTGTAGCATGCTATGAGGCAACGGGGCAGGTGAATTGGCTAAAGAAATTCATACCCGGATTGAAAGTGATTGATGATATAAATGAACCACTGAGATTGTATTGTGATAACAATCCAGCGGTATAGTACGCTCACAACAATAGGTCAAGTGGTGCTGCCAAATACATTGACATAAAGTACTATGTTGTGAAAGATAAAGTTTGGAATCATATAATAAATCTTGAGCATATAAGTACAGAGAAAATGCTCGCGGATCCGCTCACAAAGGGCTTACCACCCAACGTGTTCAGAGAACACGTAGCCAGTATGGGTTTAAGGGAAAGCTTATGATTCCCGAACATACGAAGGGCCTAAAGAAAGTTTACATTTCAAAACGGAGAAATGTATTGTGGCTGTTAGTCTAACGGCACTAATTGCTGTGACGATGGGACAGTTCTATGCACTAATCTGTGATGAAATAGGATGGAAGCAAGAAAATTATGAATTGAAAGTTTTGAGTATGAAATTAAAGAACAAAAATAGATGAGAGATCAAGGGGGAGAATGTTAGGTTTGATCTCCCACCAGTTAGGCCCAACGGTCTATTTGGGCCTTGTTCTCGCGCCCTGATCGGGGGCACCCAACTCTACATGGTTGGTGGGCCCCCGTCGCACAGCGCTATAAAGGAAAGGTGGGAGCCGGGACTCGCAGTACGAGGTTCACCGCGCCGCCAGTCACCCCACCGATATCCTAACCCTAGACCCGATCTTGAGAAGGGGCGCTGCCAGCGACGGGAAGCACCACCGACGCCGGCAACGCCACCCCGACGCACACGCCGCCGCTGAGGACGCCACAGCGCCGACTCCCTCTCCACCGAACATCGCTGCCGGCGCGCAGATGGCGTCCGTCAACGAGACCCCGGCCGGTGCTTCAACCACTACGGCCTTCGATGGTTTGCTACCTATCACCCCCTTTCTCTCTGTCTCCCTGTGAATCCCGAACACCTATTCTACTACTATGTATCCCGATCTGATGAATATGCCTAAAAAGAAATCTAACAGAGGTGTCTATCTATCTTGTCTACAGGGAACCATCATTACTAGTTGCTAATGATGAGATTAACAATTTGATCACTAAATAAGGTGGTGTTTGAATCATTAGTCCAAGTAAACTTTAGTCCTTGCTAGGCTGTTTGGATCTATGGGCTAAACTTTAGTCCTCTAATCTATAATAACTGATTTATCCTCATTTAATTATCCATGTACAGCCATACATACGAGCGGTAAGGGGTATGGGGCGTCCAGTAGGGGCTCCACCCCTCCTGTTTCATAAAAAAACCGTGAAGGAAAGTAAAGTAAAGTGTCACCACCAATAACAAAATGCTCCTAGAATAGAAATGCAAAGGAAAGTAAAGTGTCACCAACAATAACAAAATGGGCAAATCGATGACTGATTCCCGAACCGTGAAGGATCTCCATGTACTGCGTCTCTATCCTCTGCATGAAGCAGCGACCTCAGATTCGAGTCCTATGCTGAACCCTATCAGCTCATAGCCTACCATCTCAACGTATCCGCAGTAGGGCATAATAGAAAATGTAGCCCCAAGGATATTACTGCTAACACATTGCAATCAGCGGGCATATGGGAAGCACCCTACCTCAGTAAGAGTGCCGTTGAATTTCCGTGCATCTGCTCGGGTTCCCGCGGACGACAGCGCCGCCGTTCACCGGTGAGGAAATTCGTCTCGGAAAAGAAGAACAAAAAACGGGAGAGATAAGGTTGGGGACTGGAAGGATGGGTCCACGAGAAGCCCCTATATGAAGTATTGAGCAGTGAAATTGAGCAACATCGGCCTTCTTGGCCCAGAAAAAAGTGCATATTTTCTCCTTTTTCTAGGAGAGGGGGGAGGACAGTTTTTTTTTTCAGTAATCTGCAACTTCCAAAGTTTGTGGTGGGAAAATGTCGTTCTCTGATAAATAAATAAATATTTCTCAAAAAAAGATAAATAAATAAATTGGTAACAATTTTAAAAGTAGTTTTTTTTTATTTTAACATAATGTTAAGGTTTAACTCCTTTCTCCCTCTTCTGGCGTCTTAGCGACAGTGGAGAGCAGTGTGTAATAACGTGTTGAGTGAAAAATGTCGCATAGGTGAAAATTACCGATGTCTCTCATTGATGAACAGTACGTGTATATATATAGCAACAGGTTGTCAGTGAGTCAGTGAAAAGGTGTCTATCTATCTTGTCTACAGGGAACCATCGTTACTAGTTGCTTATGACGAGATTAACAATTTGATCACTAAATAAGGTGGTGTTTGGATCATTAGTTCAATGACTAAAGTTTAGCCCCTAAACTTTAGTCTTGTTGGGCTATTTGGATCTATGAGCTAAACTTTAGTCCTCTAATCTACCATAACTGGTTTACCCTCATTTAATTATCCATGCATAGACATACATACAAGCGGCAAGGGGTATGGGGCATCCAGCGCCCGCCCCGAGGGAGTTTAGCCCAGTTTAAGGTCCTTTTGGGAGCAAAATATTTTAGCCTAGTTTTTAGGCATTTGCTCACTTTTAACCCTCCATGTTTGGATCTCCGTGGTAAAAAAAAAGAGCTAAAAGTGCAGGACTAAAGTTTCGCCATGGGATCCGAACAGGGCCTAATTAATCTTAACTTATACAGTGTGTTTTCCTCTCAAGTCCTCGTCACTACTATATAATGATTTGATTTAACACATAAAAGGTTATACACGTTAACTCAAAAATGAATTTTACTTTTATCTAAGTTTAAAAATCCCAAACAAAAAAAGGAGTGCGTTAAAATATCATTTGTTTTTATAACCGTTGAAATATTATTATCGTCATCCTGGTGAAGCACATGACAGCACTCAACGTGACTCCGCGTGCACATGCATGTCCCTCTAACTAAATCCAACAATTCTAACCACGCCGTCCTCCTGGTTCAGCAGGCAGGATGATATCCTCTGCGGTCGGAATTGGTTCCTCAGAAGTCAGAAGGCAGCTGCAAAGCGATACGGATAACCTTGGCTAGCTCTCGCCATGGCCGACGCTGCGGGGAGGAGGCTGGCCCGCATCGCCGCCCACCTCGTTCCGTCGTCGTCGTTCCCGGTTACGCACGCCACCGTCCCTCCCCTGGCGCCTTCCTCCACGGCAGCGTCGTCGTCGTCGTCGTCCTCGCCGGCGAGGGACAGCTACCGGCGCGTACACGGCGACGTGCCGTCGGAGCCACCGGAGTGGCGCGCCGCCACGGACGAGTCGGGGAAGGAGTTCGTCGACATCGTCTACGAGAAGGCCGTAGGAGAGGGCATCGCCAAGGTGAGTCTCCCTGCTTCCGTCGACATCCTTTGTGAAGTTTTGGATTCAATTCCTGTCAACAGTGCAGCTGCTCGATTGTGGATTTCCAAGAACTTTAATCGTTCGCTGCTTACTGGATTACAATTACAGTTACACGGGTCTTGCATTTGGTGTTCTGTTCAATGATGCGTATGTATTGCTGCTGCAGATCACCATAAACCGGCCAAACAGAAGGAACGCGTTCCGTCCGCTGACCGTGAAGGAGCTTATGCGCGCATTCAACGATGCTAGAGATGATAGTTCCATTGGAGTCATCATTCTTACAGGGAAGGTACTACTACTACCGATGCTTTTAGAGGAGAAACAAAAGAAGAAGAAGAAACATTTGTGGAGCTGGGTTAGCTGTCGGAGATAAGATAAGCTTATTTTGGATGTTTTGGTTGACCAGGGAACCGAGGCGTTCTGCAGCGGCGGTGACCAGGCGTTAAGAGATTCTGATGGATACGTTGACTTCGATAGCTTCGGCCGCCTCAACGTTCTAGATCTCCAGGTCAGACCGCACCTCTTCGACACTTTTATGCATGAGTAAATAAACTTGATAAGTTATGGGGCACGATTATTGTTTTCTGTAAGAGAATCGTTGTTGTGCTGAACTTTTCTTTTGAGAATGAATTATTTTTTAGAAAAATTGCACGTCTTCTATCAATGATTTCTTTACGCGCAATGCAGGTGTCCACTTGTAGTGCAGGTGATTTCTTTAGTAGGTTTGAATTGATTTACATCGTTCAGCTTCTAACACATAATATGATGATAGATAGTTAGACTAGAATTCCTGACTACTGAATATTTATGCTGATGTCCCGCTTAGTAAATTTGCAGGAGCGGATTTTGCTTGTCATGTTGCCACTTGTAGTCTTAGTGTGTAAAATTAAATGATAATCTTTTAGTTCATAAGACATTAGCACTCTATCGTTAATACTAAGAAAATCAGATGAATCATTTCTTCAGGTGCAAATTCGCCGTCTTCCAAAACCTGTTATTGCTATGGTATGATTATCATCATTGTTATTCGTCTTTTCCTATTTCCTTACTTCATCTTATCTTATACACTGATTTCCTGTCATCATTTACTATCAGGTTGCTGGTTATGCTGTTGGTGGTGGGCATGTCTTGCATATGGTGTGTGACATAACAATTGCAGCAGACAATGCGATATTTGGGCAGACAGGGCCCAAGGTGATTTTCTGGTCTATTTTGTATCTTGGTGTATAGGATGCAGATAATGCCAAATACCAATAAAGTGAAATAATCAGTGTCCTTCTGGAATTACCTTTTCTATGCTTATTAACTAATCCTTTTCCTTTCTTTAACCGTAACAGTAAGCATGATGTATAGTTAACATCCCATCTTGTACTTCGTATCACAGGTTGGAAGCTTTGATGCTGGTTACGGATCTTCAATAATGTCCCGGTTGGTGAGTTATCATGCTGATCTATCGGTTACTTGCTCAGATGTTCGTCACGGTGTCCTAGCTACAACACATTTCAATCTAGTTCTAGTGAGACATTACTCCTATCATACATTGTTCGGAAAAAGAAACAAAGCACCTTCAATGCCCCAAAGAGTTTGTTCTGAATAACATATTATCCCATCAAGTGTTTTGAGTCGTGGACCAGTATTGCATTTTTCATATTATCAGCATATACATGATATAAATAGCATGGTATTCTCTGTCCAAATCCAATTATTTCCCTCGTGCACAGGTTGGACCGAAGAGAGCCCGTGAGATGTGGTTTCTGTCGCGGTTCTATACAGCTGATGAAGCTGACAAAATGGGACTTGTGAACATTGCTGGTGCCAGTGAGTGCAGAAATCTATCATTAATTAGTTACCAAAAAACAAACTGTTTGGATCCTGCTGATGCAGTGACAAGTACACTGCTTCTGTACATGCAGCTTGCTCAACTGGAGCAAGAAACTGTCAAATGGTGCAGGCAGATCTTAAGGAACAGCCCCATGGCCATCCGGGTGCTGAAATCTGCACTCAATGCTGCTGATGACGGCCATGCAGGTCTTCCAGGTATAGCTTGCCAAAGCCAATTTAAGCTTCTGTTTTGTGTGGTGAACTACTGACGAGTGACGACGCCGCTGCTGCAGGAGCTTGGCGGGAATGCCACCCTGATATTCTACGGCACTGAGGAGGCAAAGGAAGGGAAGAACGCGTACATGGAGAGACGACGCCCCGGATTTCTCCAAATTCCCACGGAAGCCTTGAGTTTCAGTTTGATTCTGTAATGACCTATTCAATTACTTTACTGAATGTTTTTCCCAACTTGGAAATGAGAAAAGGAGTGGTCACAACTCACAAAATAATAATGCCAGCAGGTAGGTAGTGTGTATATCATTATCGTTTACTACTATGCGAGGCGATGGATGATGGGACCATTTTTTTGTCAATCTATTTGCATATATGCGAAAAATGTAATTTGTATGAATATTCAAATCGATGGAAAATAAAGCTAGATGCATTTGATTCACCTTTCTTTGGCTTTCTTCAGTTCTTGGTTTCGTGGAACTTTTCTAAAGTAAAGTCTAATAGGTTTAATGCTTGTGCTCACATTGCTGTTAGGGTTTGCGCTTTGTTTCCAGATACTTATGTTGCTTTTTGCTAGCATTTCTTTAATCAACTCTAGGATTATAATTTTTTTTGCTAGCACAACAAACAGAATCCTATGCACACCGACAACTTTTTTGCCTAGCAATCTGCAACCTCCAAAATTTGGGATGTGAAAAATATCCATCACAAATAAATTGGTAATAATTTCGAAGCAGTGTTTTTGAGATAATGTTAAGGTTTAGCAGCTCCTGAGGATGTTGGATTTTATTTACAGTGTACAACATGTGTTGTACTCGTCCTCACTAAACAATAAATACAAAAGGAATTGTATTTTTGTGTGTGTAGAAAACCCACACAAAAGAAGTTTCCCAAAATATTGTTCTCGTTGACAATATTTTATATTTAGGTGCAAAATGGAGGGAGACAAATCCCTTTCAGACCAGGTACAGCATGCATTCAGAGGAATAAGAGAGTTGATATGAGTAGTAAACAGCACCAACCGCTCTGTACAGACTCACCCCATTCAAGCAGAGAAACCAAAGTAAAGATTTGCAATGAAAACGTATCATATAGGTATGCAGAAAGTTACAGATCAATTGCGCAGAAGTTACAGATCAATTGTGCAGAGAAACCAAAGTAAAAACTGCTCACCGCCTTTTTTTTGTGCAGAAGTTACAGATCAATTGACCAAAGAGCTTTACAGAAAAATAGAGAGAGAGAAAAGGAAAAGGTATGCAGAAAAAAGAAATGTTATCTTCAGTATGGAAGACAAGTGAATACGAAAAAAAAACAATACAACCCCAAATTGCCACCAACTCAGTAGAGAGGATCCGATTTTGCAAACATGGCAATTCAAGCTTTCTCTGAGCTTTGCTGAATGATATACTTTCCTTCGTCAAAATTTACATCATATACAACTGCCAATCACGTGTCCCGCTATGCAAAAGAATGGTATTGTATTATGGCCCAAACATACCAACTGAGCTTTTATTATCTATTTTGAACACGGCTCAGGAAGTTTGTAAGATTGTTTTGTCTCTAGCTTCTGGGGGCCACTGCTGTCAGGCAAGAAGAGGTAACCGAAACTTCGAGTCAAACGCGAGAACAGTGAAACCTCGAAATCCAAGAAGCCGCTGCTTCCTCTGTGAAGAAGAATCTCGGATGTACTTTTTACTCCAAATTTCAATCTCCATTCAAATTCAAATTCAAACAGATCAACAGAATGTTAAATTCAAACAAATCAACAATTCAACAGATTACAGATCAAGTACCAACACTTCCACTTCAACTCAATGTCTCTAAGACTAACCCGATCAACAATTTAACAAATCAAGTGAGACACAAGAACATTCAAAAGATCAAATATTATTTGAACTGTTTTAGTGGCTGCCTTGTTAAAAACCTTTCTAGGTAAAAACTCACACCTCGTGAGAAAACCCTAGAAAGAAAAAGAGTACAGCCCAGCTCAGAGTTCAAATGTCTGTCTCACTTAGTCACATAGTCACATTACAGTCCCCATTACATAAATGATATTGATCAAGGATCAGCAGATCAGGTCCTAGTAGAAGGACCAGCTCCAGCAGAACCAGCACCAGCTCCAGCAGCACCACTTCCAGCAGCTCCAGCTTCAGCAGCACCAGCTTCATCTTCGTCAAGGTATAGGTTGGAGAAGGCCTCTTCTAACTCCGGATTCCCCACACTGTGTTGTGCCCTTGCTTCTCCCAGCTCCCAGTCCTTGATCAAAGTCAGCATCTCCACCAACTCTGGGGCCAAGCGCCGACGCCGCTCCTCGATCACCCTGCCTAGTAAGACTAAAGCAAGACTCCAAAGATATTGTGGAAACAGGAACTGACATAACATCTTTAGCTAATATGGACAGAATTGGATAGGTTAGCTTGTGCTGCTGCCACCAACTAAGGATGTTAAAATCCTCTCCATATTGAGTAACAGTGTCACTATCAAGATAAGCTGACAATTCAGAAACAGATGACATACGAGATGCAACATGGACTAGAAACATGTGGAGGAGGAGAACCAACTACAACTGCACCGGATGAAGGCCAAAATTTGCCCAAGACTCTACAGAACCACCTGTTGGATGTGAAGGCCTCTGCAACCTAAGACTCTTTTCTTACCAGAACCACCTCTTGGATGTGAAGGCCTCTGCAACCTAACTGCACCAAACTTGTTTTCATATTTGTTAAAGAGCTTGTACAGTTCATTCTTAACCTCAGCATAATAAGTGGCGTAATCAGCACTAACAGACCGAGATAGAATTGTCAAAACATTATGAAAACATCTCATTTTAGCTCTAGGATCCAGAATAAAAGCAAATGAATACAACAGAGGTATTTTCTTCCAGTACTTGAGGTATTGAAGTTTCATAGGAACAACAATAGGTCTAAGCAAATCATCATTCTCATAGTTATGCTAATGCCCAGCAATTTCAATGAGATGATGCAACATCAATGGACTAGTTGGGTAATAAACACCAGACAAAGCAACAGTAGAATTATAGAACAATTCCAGGAACTCTAAAACTTTGTCAGCAACATGCCAGTGTTGATCAGTCAATAGAGGCTGGCCTCCAGACAAACCATAATGAGCTATAACAAAGACTGAAAATGTAGCTTTGTGTGGCATGAGATGCTTAAGCATGAGATAAGTTGAATTCGACCTAACATCCATATCCAGGCCAAACTTCCTAGGACGCATCCCCTTAAGATAGCAGAAGTTCTTATATGCAGCAATGCGTTGATTAGAAGAATTTAAGAAAGAAATTGCAGTTCTGAAAGCCTCTGTATAAGACTTCAGGTATTTTTAAACCAGATTTCACAATAAGGTTAATGACATGGCAAGCACAACGCTGATGCATGAGAGTGTTCATGTTTACATTATCAGGATCATGTTCAAGGGGTTCAGGATCAGGACCAAGGTAACCAATGAACCTAGGTGTGAGAATGGCATTGCAGATGAATTAGATGATGCATTGTCTAGTGTAACAGAGAACATCTTATCTTTCAAATCATACTCTGATACAACAGCTTCAATACGATCAGCAATGTTACTACCAGAATGTGACACATCAATCAGCCTAAGCCCAATGACTCTCTTCTCTAATTCCCAATCAGCAGAGACATAATGAGCTACCACAGATAAATAATCCTCTTTAGCATTTTCAGACCATATATCAGAGGTAAGGTAAAAAGATGAAACAGAATTCTGCAAATAGTCCATAAGCTTAGCACGACGCTCAATAAAACATTTAGCAATATCTCTACTGGTAGTCTGCCTAGACACTTTAGAAAATCTAGGGTTATGAGCATGTTGAATGTACTCCTCAAATGCAACAGTCTCACCAATGCCTAGGGGCAGATCAAGTTTAGCAATCAAACGGCACAACTCAACCCTAGCAGTCTTAGGGCTGTAATCCCAATGACGGACAGAGCCATCGGGATTTAACTGAAGGCGGGATTGCACTAGAACAGCATGGTTAGCCTTCAATTTGCAAGCTTTCCTATGGTGAATCAAATGACCAGTACCAGCACAAGAACGACCAGTGAGCATAGACTTATAGTAGACGCACTTAGCATGAGTTCTCACCCTATTGCCGTTGGCACCTTCAGTGAAGATCTCCTCGAAGTCCTCCCAGACCTCGGATCTGCACCTCTTCAACGACGTCCCGGTGCGGCGCGAGGCCGTCGCGTCCCTGCCGCGGAGCCACCCCCAGCTTCCGCCACGGCAGGGACATCGAGATTGATATGCAGAGCATCATTGCTACCGATGCCCAATCCCAATGTGTAGGGCCCCTAACTGAGGGTCCTCCGTGAATCATATATCAGTCCCTGGATTAATAGCTGATACGCACATTTAAATAAAATTGATATAAAAAATCATATCTTTATTGGTAATGGGGAAACACGTTACATGGTTAGATGATTACTCGATCGTGACCTTACTTGCATTTTTTTAATAATTGATAAAAACATGTGGCTTCATCCACCTCCTTCAAGAGATGGAATTTTTTTTTTTTTGATAAAGGAAGCTTTTATTAAAATCTCACAACCAATACATCGAGTTGATACAAAGCTAAAGAGGGCAACTTCCGGCCTCTGCCTAACATGAGGCACGCAGCCAGAAAGAGAAGAAACCCGGTACAATCTAGTGACTATCAATTTGTAAACTAGACCGCCACCCATGTGCCTGGGAGAAAAAATCATTGGCCACCTGCGTCAACTGTTGTGATACCGCTACAACTGTATCCTGCAAATCCGGCTTCTGCGGGATAGCCCAAGTACGTAGCTAGTGGGTAACCAAATAGATAACCTGCACAGGAGAAACAATTTTTTTCTTTTCAAAAACAATATCATTCCTGCTGAGCCAAATAGACCAACAAGTCGTAGCTCCTCCTAGCAGGAGTAAAAGCTTGACATCTTTGTTAACACCTCTTAGCCAGCCAGTGAACATATAACCTATACTGTGGGGTTTTAAAAGACCTGTCGCAACATGAATAAAAGACCAAATTGAACAAGCAAACCGGCAGTCAAAGAACAAGTGCTTAATTGTCTCTTCTTTATGACAAAAGCAACAAGTTTTACTACCTTGCCAATTACGCTTTACTAGGTTATCCTTTGTCAATATAACTCTTCGTCTTAGGTACCACTGGAAAAATTTTATTTGCAGTGAGGCTTTCACTTTCCAAATGAGTTTGTTAATATTTGGGATATCAATATGTAATAACGCTTGATAGTGTGACTTCATCGAGAATTTTCCATTTGGATTTAAATTCCAGTGAAATTCATCTTGTTCATGGGCCAACTCTATATTAGCAATACGGGCAACAAATTGTTCCACGCTACTAATTTGGGACCAATGAGATCTCTTCGCCAAGATAGGTTTGGTGAAAGACTAGAAAGAACCTCCGCAATGGTAAAATGAGTGTAAGACCCATAAAAGCCAACCCCTAGAAAAACGATGACACACTATCAAGTTCTTAACGACCAATATGCAACCTAAAAGGCCTATAGTGACGCGCACAAAGGTGGCACGCTATCAAGTTCTTAACAACCAATATGCAACCTAAAAGGCCATCCATGGTAATAAACAAAATAAAATAAAATAAAACTAAATTGCCGAAGACTCCAAGGTTTGGCATGGCTAGATTAGTGTTTTTCTGTAGTAGTGTTTTGCTGCCATCTCAAGGGCCCTCGTCAATATATTTGAGGGCTGGCCACCATTGAGTTGATATTTTCCATTAATCTGAAAGAAACACAGTGCAGTGAACAGCAATGGATAAGTTGCTAGCGGCTGATTGGCAGTGGCGGAGCCAGGATTTTTAGACAGGGGGAGGGCAGCCAAGTTTAATTAATAGATTGCTATAATTGAACTCCCAGGGAAGATGAAGATTGGATATACTTTACCAGATATATCACATATAAAGTCATGGTTTCATATTTTTCATTACATAAAAGTTACTGCAAGCAAAAGTATTCATAGAAACTAACATTTTTCATTTTAGTCTTACTCTGCGTGTCTTCATATCATAGAAATTATCAATAAGTGTATCAGTTGTGAACTCAATTGCAATCTCCTTCTCAATGTATATTATCAAGCAATCTCTCAAATTCATCTCCCATTTTATTTCAGAGTCTTGTCTTCACAAGTTTCATTGCAGAGAATGCCCGCTCTGACGTAGCTGTCGAAACTGGTAGAGTTAGAACAAGCCGAATCAATCTGTCAAAGAAAAAAATGCTTAGTATTTGCCATCTATAAAAATGATTTGGGATAGTAGATAAAAAATGAGGGATGTTATATAACCTGTCAATCAAATAATAGTCATTTGATTTTCTAGTTTTAGCTAGTCGACGGCATAGATCAGCAATAGTTGATAAATTCTGGAACTGTGGATTTGCGAGGACACCAAGCTCATAATGTTGTAATTGATGTCTCAAGTTATTTCTTTCTTGTTCAGAAAAAATCAGCAGGATCCAAAGTTGTACACAAAACGAGAAGCTCCGTGGCTTGTTCACTGAACTTGCAATTTAACTCATGTAATTGTTGATCAATAGCAACTGTGAAAATGTCATATTTGTAGTGATGCTCAACTGATAGCTCATTCTCAGCACGAGATCGAATATAGTCCGCATAGAAGGCATTCATATTTGGCACTTGTATTCCTTGTTTTATGCAAAATGATGTCACATCATTAAAAAGGGCACTCCAGCCATGATCTCTTAAACTTTGGATCAATTCCTTGGTAGTGGCCACATCATCCATAGCATTGACAATATCCGGAGTTTTTTGCTGTAGCTTTTTGCAAAGTAGGTCTGTGATGCCCATGAGTTCTTTCATAACATGCAAAATAAAAACAAAGTCAAATGACATCATTAATTTAACAGCACCAGCAACCTTTGCTCGTCCAGCAGGTGTGCTTCCTGAACCTTTAGCAGTAGTGAAAGCTCTAGTTTGGTTTTGGTGAATTGATGAAACCCTAAGTGCTAACCTAGTTTATCAAGTGATCATGAGATAGGTAGCACATTCCAAGTGGTGAAGCAAATGAAGATCATGACATGATGATGGTGATGCTATGGTGATGATCAAGTGCTTGGACTTGAAAAGAAGAAAGAGATAAACAAAAGGCAAAAGGCAAAGGTATAAGTTGTAGGAGCCATTTTGTTTCGGTGATCCAGACACTTAGCGAGTGTGATCACATTTAGGATCGATAGCCGTACTATTAAGAGGGGTGAAACTCGTATCGAAATGCGGTTATCAAAGTGCCACTAGATGCTCTAACTCATTGCAGATGCATTTAGGATCTAGTGGAGTGCTAACACCCCTGAAAATGTTTGTGAAAATATGCTAACACATGTGCACAAGGCGATACACTTGGTGGTTAGCACATTTGAGCAATGGTAAGAGATTTCACCGGCAGAGTGTCCGCCCGTAGAGTGCGGATAGTTCGACGGTGGCACCGGCGCCCTATACAGAAAAGACGGAGGTCACTGAAAGTGACTGGACGCTGGCCTCGGTTGGACCGGCGTGTCCGGTCAGTGGCAGCAGAGGGCGCGTGTTTCAGTCTCTGACCGGACACTGGGTCACTTAACGACTGGACGCTGGAGGGCTGCGTCCGGTGCTGCTGACGTGGCAGCGCACTAGGGAGTCGTCGTGTGACCGGGCGCTGGGAGTGTCTGGTCGAGCATGACCGGACGCGTCCGGTCGTGAAAAGTCATCTCTAGATGCTTACTAGAAACGACCGGACGCTGAGGTCCAGCGTCCGGTCACTTTGAGCTGCTGCGTCCGGTCAGCACTTGACCGTTGAGATCGGGTGATCGACATTTGAAGAGAGGGGACACGTGGCACGCATCGCGTGACCGGACGCTGAGATCCAGCGTCCGGTCAATATGACCGGAGCGTCCAGTCACCCCGTGTTGTGCTCAGTGAAGGGGTACAATGGCTCTATTTCGTGGGGGCTTCTATTTAAGCCCCATGGCCGGCTCAAGCTCACTCTCTTGGCCATTTGCATTGACATAGCAACCTTGTGAGCTTAGCCAAAGCCCTCCCACTCATCTTCATCATTGATTCATCATCTTTGTGAGATTGTGAGTGAATCCAAGTGCATTGCTTGAGTGTTTGTATCTAGAGGCACTTAGTGTTCGTGTTTCGCTACGGGATTCGCGTGTTACTCTTGGTGGTTGCCGCCACCTAGACGGCTTGGAGCAGCGAGGATCGTCGAGCGGAGGTTGGTGATTGTCTCCGGCTCCGATCGTGGTGATTGTGAGGGGTTCTTGACCTTTTCCCGGCGGAGAGCCAAAAGGTACTCTAGCGGATTGCTCGTGGCTTGTGTGATCCTCATCTTATGTTGGTTGTGCGGCACCCTATTGAGGGTTTGGCGTGTGATGCCAATTAGCGCGTGAACCTCCAAGTGAGTGAATCGCCACAACGAGGAGTAGCTTGCCGGCAAGCAAGTGAACCTCGGTAAAAATTATTGTGTCATCATTTGATTCCGAGGTGATTGGTCTACATTGGTATTCATCCTTATGATTGATTGGTTCACTCCTCGACACGGTATAACTATCTTGCTCTCTCTTTACAATACCGCAAACTAGTTATCAAGCTCTTTAGTGTAGCTAGTTGTGAGAGCTTGTTAGTTTGATTAGTGTGGCTCTTTAGATAGCTTTTGAGAGCACACTAACTTAGTGTAGTGATATAGCCATTGTGTGGATATAAACTATAGAAACTAGAATTGTGGTAGGTGGCTTACCTTTTAGTAGGCTAGCGCAACACTTGTTTCGCCTCATAATTGTCTAACCGATTTGTTAAGTGTTGTTATAAATTTTTTTAATAGGCTATTCACCCCCTCTAGCCATTAGGACCTTTCAAGTAGCAATATCTTTCAATACTAGAAATGTAGGCTTGTAAAGCTTTAAAAGACTACAAATTGAACTAAATAAAAGTGATTAACCAAACAAGATTATTTTACAAAGTATAGCTAAGTTACCTTGATCAACTGATTGCTTGATTAGGTTTTCATGGCCTGGCCTCCTGGAGACTGGAGTCCTGGCCGCTGGCCTGTGGCCTGTGGGCTCCCCGCTCCCCGATCTATCTCGCGGACTCGTCACTCTTGGCCTGGGCCCTGGGCGCCTCCGCCCGCTCTCCGCGGCTCCGCGCTTGGCCGGGAAGGAAGACGGAAGAGACCATCAGGACCAGGGTTAGGGATTTTTTTTTATTTCTGGTGAATTGGAAGACGAGGTCGAGGAGGCTAGGCGGCGCCGCAGCGGCGATTCGGCGAAGGGCTCTCCGTTCGTTGCGTGTGAATATCCCGTTAGGCCGTAACGAGCTCTGCGTGTGCTTTCCTGGCTTCCTGCATTGATGGCCGGATGGCCCAGGCCCCCACGAGTCTACGACACTAGCTAGATGGCCCAAATAAAATAATGGAAGCCCATGTATGTATGTATAAATTAGTAAGAGCAAACAACATCAAGTTAATTACACCCAACAACAGCATAGGCGTTAAAAAATTTCACGGGGGGTTGCTGACTGGAAACGAGACGTAAATAGAACTGTCGCCTAATCCACATACCACTGTGTCAGATGAATACTTGTTGAGTTCTTCCCGAACCTTTTAGAGCAAAAATGACATGAGAGCCTTCCAGAAGAGAATATATGGCTAGAGGGAGAGAGATCACTTGAAAATATACCTCATCAACTCCATTGGTAGCATCTTGGAGCAGTTCTTCTGCTCCTTCTATGCCCACCTTTTTGCAGCATCCAGGAAAACCTCCCTGCAATGACATTTGGAAATTAAATTTAAATAGATTACCCGAATGCAATAGCGCAGAGACCAGAACATATTCGAATGCGATAGTGCACAGACCAGACATGAAAGGTTGCAACTTGCAGAACATTTTCAGTATGCATCATTGCTGTTGAAATGTAGGAGAAAAGAATACCAAACATAAACAACTAATTGCATAAACCAATGCTAATTTGCGAGCCAAATCTATTTAGTCTAATTAATCTATGATTAGCATCACATGGGCAAATCATAGACTAATTAGGCTTATTAGATTCGTCTCACGAATTAATATCCATTTATGCAATTAATTTTGTAATTAGTCTATGTTTAATACTTCTAATCGATACCCAAATAATTGATGTGACAGGGGTTTGTCGGGGGGATCCAAACACCCTATTACTAGATTCATTATGGAAATTATTCTAAAACTTGGCTGAAAAACACTGTTTTAGCTGGTTTGTTGTGAGAGAAAAACACGGTTTGACTGGTTTGATGAACAGTAACACATGAGGGGGACCAGCCGGCTGACTGGTCTCTTCCAGACCAGCGAACCAGCCCTTTGCAGTAGTTGGAATTGCTGATGTAAGACAGAGGAGCCTGGGAAACAGGGGTCAGAGGTTCTGTGAGCCTCCGAGGGAATCCCCGCGTCCTGTTGGGGCTGCCAGCGTCTTTCTTTTCCAGTCGCTGCAGGGAGGAAATTCTGTTTTTCTGAGCGGACGAGCTGCAAGGCTCGCCACCAGGTCACAGGCTCATAGCCGCCCGCCCGCCCGTAGATTCGAAGTTTCAAACTCATCTCAGCTCCTGGAACTGAAAAGCTAAAAAGCCGACAAGAAACAAGGATAATTGAAAAAATGATTGATGGATTAGAAGTTTGGTGAATTAGAGTTGTGATGACAACAAAATGTTTTCTAAAAAAAAACTGACATGGCAAACTAGAGCGAATCCAAATAAGCCCTTTTAATTTCCCAGACAGACACAGTTGATGACAAATTTTAAGTAAGACGCTTTGCAAATAATTGAACATATAGACATTTGAGTAAATTGCACCAACCATACATCAGCTTGTATGGTTGTATCACTTTGGTCCAACAAGTTACGAAACACGCAAACAAATACATGAACTTGTAAAATACGTGCATGTATGATCAAACGTACACCACACACCATATCTTGCTACCATGACAGGGTCACGTGGACTGCTGGTTAGTGTTTTATTAGGCCTTTCGGTTAGCATCTTGTAATCATGTCATTGGGCCTAATTGCTACAGGCCCATACACGCATAGAGCCGACGTACGTTCGGCCAGGTTCGCTTGCTCTTGATGGCAAGTCCTATATGTATTACGATTGATCAGTGAATATAATTATTGCGTGATTATCAATCCGCTTTCAGTTAGGTCTACGGGAGACAAAAGTGCCAAAATGAAAATTTGCGCTCCTTAGCTGTTCGTATTAACCAAGCGATCAACGGCTATACTAAATGTAATGTTATTCTTTAGCTGAGAAATCCTATACCAAATATCAGTTTGTATTGAATATTAATGCTTTATACTAAATTTCATAGAGCGTACATCTTATATTTGTTTAGTTCATGACCACTATGGGCAACAATGTACAAAACTTGTATTTGTTAAACGATATCGAGAGATTTTCAGAGTTCTCAAAATACGATATTTGTGTTGTCTGAAACGTGTAACAAGTTATGGCAAACATCCAAAGCACAAACTTGCATTTTGGCCCTATATCTCTAGCAGTCCACGTTACCATGCCACGACAGCAAAATATGCAATGGTGGGGTATGTCACCACTGGAAAACTAGACTTTGCCGACTACCTGAGACTTTGTCGAGTGCTTTTTATCGGGGCATTCGGCAAAGCAATATTTTGCCGAGTGCCGCACTCGGCAAAATAAAGCACTCGGCAAAGGTGGCTTTGCCGAGATCCCACTCGGCAAAAGGTGGCCGGCCCGTGACAGCGGCCACCTGCCGTCAGATTTTGCCGAGTGCCTAACGGCTGGCACTCGGCAAATTTTTTTTATTATTTTTAAAAACTTATTTTGCCAAGTGCTAGCCCCAGGCACTCGACATTTTTTTTTATTTTTTAAAAACATATTTTGCCGAGTGCTGGCACTCGGCAAAAATTTTTTTTAAAAAAAATATTTTGCCGAGTGCAATAGATAGGCACTCGGCAAATTTTTTTTATTTTTTTTAAACTTATTTTGCCGAGAGCCAGACCCAGGCACTCGGCAACTTTTTTTTATTTTTTAAAAACGTATTTTGCCGAGTGTAAGCCATGGGCACTCGGCAATTTTTTTTTTTAATTTTTTAAAACTTATTTTGCCGAGTGCCAGCGCCAGGCACTCGGCAATTTTTTTTTATTTTTGAAAATTATATTTGGCCGAGTGCCTGCTGGGCCGGTACTCGGCAAAGCCCACTTTGCCGAGTGCCCCCCATGGCACTCGGCAAAAAAAAATTTTTATTTTGGGCCCAAATTTTTTTCTGGGGCCTTGTGACAGTATTTCAAACTCTATTTTAAAATTTGGGGCAATTTTGACTTTTTTTATATATTTCATTAGTTTATTTCGTTTCGTCGAATTTTTTGGGATATTTCAAATTTGAACTGCAGGTACATGGAATAATGGACTTTGGTCATCCAAAATTTGATACTCATGATATTTAGGGTATGTTTAGGCCGTATCCAGGAACTCACATGAAATCTCGAGCATCTCGTTGCCCTCCGCCGGCCTCGCCTGTGACCGCGCCCGTCGCTGGCCGCGCCAGCCGCGCCCACCCTCGTCGCCGGCCGCGCCCCGCCCCGACAGCTCCCCGCGGCCCGGCCCCCCTCGCCTCGGCCACCCAGAGGTGGCTGGCTGGTGTCGGCCGGCCATTTCCGGCAGCGGCGGCCATGTCTCGGCCGTCCCTTCCCTGGCCGCGCCGCCCGTAGGAGCAGGGGAGGTAGGAGGAGCAGGGGAGGAGGGAGAGAAGGGAAGGGGAGAAGAGGAGGAAGAAGGGAGAAGGGAGGAGGAAGAAGGAAGAAGGGAGGGAGGAGAGAAGGGAGGAGGAAGAAGGGAGGAGGAGCCCCGGCCGCTGTCCACGCCTCGTTAGCGGCGGTGCCGTGCCCTCGGCGCCCCGCTCCCGACTCCGCCCACCGTCGACGAGCACACTAGGTTCGCCCTTCCCTTTCTATTCAAATCGTGCAATGGATGTCGGCCATCGAGCCCTTGTTAGTAGTAATAGTTGTTGTATGTGGTTTTCGGCCATCGAGTCGTTGTTTGTGGATGTTGGCCTTCGTGCCGATCTTTTTTGTAGGTTTTTGAAACCTCCCCATGCAGGGGAGGTTCTGCCGAAATTTTCAATTGTCACTAATGTATTGCCTTTTTATGCAGGAGGAGGCCCCGATGGAGGGACCTCGGTGACCCCGATTGTCTTCGTCAGCGTTGCGGGTCTGCCTACACCGCGTCGCGGCACCACTGCACCGACTCGCCATAGCCCCTCAACAAAACCGGCGCAAGAAAGGTGGCACTGACCAAGGAGCTGTACCTTCAGGTAGGTGAATAATATTGATTCGTTTTGAGATTTAGTAGGTCCAGAATTGATCTTCTTATATGTCAAACACTTGATGATGTGTAGGTGCCGGCCTCGTGGTGCATGTCGCATAGATCGGCATGGTCGAGGATCGTGGACAGGTACCTTGACCCGGCGTACATCGCAAAGCACGAGCAAGGCAAGCGGAAGCGGGCACTAAGGACCGGTCCAACTCACCACCAAGGCAGCCGCAACCTCCCCGCATTCAAGCGGGCACTTGTATGAGATGTCATTTATCTATTCTAACGCTCAATTTTGTCTGATTTCTAATTATCTTGCCGTCTTTCTCACAGGAGGTGACACACCCGGACGTGCCGGTGTCGGAGTTTGGGGCATGGGCTGTGTCCCACATGGGCCCGGTGAAATCCGGTGTCGTATTCAACTCGGATGCCACTGCCCAGGCTTACTCTGACCCGAGCGTCCACGCTAAGGTCAGAGACTACGCGGAGGCGGTTAGGGCGCTCCGTGGCTCAGATCACAATCTGAGCACTGAGCCCCTTGAGATAGAGGTGATCGTGAGGCTGGGGCAAGGCAGGAAGCACGTGCGGTTGTGGATTGCAGACGGCGCCGACTCCTCGAGCTCTGCACCCTCTCTCTCCGACGTGAGGGCACGGAGCACGGCCAGAAGCCTTCCCATGCGTGCACGGCCTACTCCAACACTGTCGCGAGTCGACGAACTTCAGGTAATTCCGGTTTCACTCGTCGTACATTGAACGTTACACACATTGATCATATTTGCAATACTGAAACATGTGATTGAAACACTGCAGCCCGAGCTGGCAGAGACAAGGGAGACGCAAGCGCACCTGACCGCAGAGCTGGAGGCCACGAAGAAGCAGATGGCGGACATGTATCAGATCATGCAAACCATCGGGCAAGCATCGGGTGTCCAAGTGCAGTTGCCAACTCCAGCTCTGGTTCGACACTTCACTCCTATGAGTATGAAAGTTTAATGCGTTCGTGTCGTTGGGATTGTCGGCCTTCGTGCCGTTGGGATTGTCGGCCTTCGTGCTGTTGTGATTGTCGGCCTTCGTGCCTTTGTTTCTTGCAGGTTGGAAACCTCCCCGTGCAGGGGAGGTGCTGCCGAAATTTTCAATTTTGAGTCTAACACATGCAATCTCTTCTCTTTTGTGCAGCCTCCGTCGGCGGGTTCAAACAATCCCGCTACCGTGTCACCGACGGCTGATCGCGTTAACCCTTCGCCGCAGTCCGGTCCTTCACCGCAGTCCGGAGGGCCACACCTGCAGTCTCCGTCGCCGCAGTAGGGATGTTGAACTTTGTGATGTTGAACATGTAATAATAAACTTGTGATGTTGAACTTTGGTGCATTTGTGATGGATTTTCGATGAATTTATTAAATATGCGTGTGCTTGTGATATATAATGCATGTTGGTGATATAGATGTGATGATTGATGTGTATATATATATATATATATATATATATATATATATATATATATATATATATATATATATATATATATATATATATAAAATTTGCAATTCTTGGGGTCTTTGCCGAGTGCCTTGCCGCGGCACTCGGCAAAGTATTTTTTTTAAAAAAAATTCAGAAATTCTTTGCCGAGTGCCTAAACAGGGACACTCGGCAAATAAATTATTTAAAAAAATAAAAAATAACTTTGCCGAGTAAGTAATTTTTTAAAAAAAAATAAAAAAAACTTTGCCGAGTGTCTGGGCTGGGGCACTCGGCAAAGTAATTTTTTAAAAAAATAAAAAAATATTTTGCCGAGTGCTGGGTCGGGCACTCGGCAAAATAACCGTTAACGGCCGGCGCCGCAACGGCCGAAAATATTTTGCCGAGTGCCGCCCTAAGCACTCGGCAAATTTTTTTTATTTTGTCGAGTGCCCGGATAAAAAGCACTCGACAAAGACCTTTTGCCAAGAAAAATTTTGCCGAGCGGACTTTGCCGAGTGCTACACTCGGCAAAGCCTTTGCCAAGTGCTACACTCGGCAAAGCCTTTGCCGAGTGCAAAGGGCTCTTTGCCGAGTGTAAAAACACTCGGCAAAGCCGCGGCCTCCGGTAGTCGTGCATACATATATTTGACAAGTTTGTGCATCCGTTTGCACGTTTTGTAACTTGTTAGATCAAAGTGATACAACTATCAACTGTTGATGTAATTCACTGATTCACTCTGGACATTTTGTAGTGTACTTTTCACTCGGAGCCACCGGAGTGGCGCGCCGCCACGGACGAGTCGGGGAAGGAGTTCGTCGACATCGTCTACGAGAAGGCCGTGGGAGAGGGCATCGCCAAGGTGAGGAGGATTCTTTCTTCCGTCGACCTCGACATCCTTGTGAAGCTTTGGATTCCTGGCAAAAGTGCTGCTGCTGGATTGTGGATTCTCCCAACACAAGAACTTTAACCGTTTGTTGATTACGGATTACAATTACGAGCGTCTTGCATTCCATGTTCTGTCCAATGCATATGTATCATCGCTGCTGCAGATCACCATAAACTGGCCAAATAGAAGGAACGATTTCCGCCCGCTGACCGTGAAGGAGCTTATGCGCGCATTCAACGACGCTAGAGATGATAGTTCCATTGGAGTCATCATTCTTACAGGCAGGGAAGGTACCACTACCACCGACTCTAGAGATGATAGTTCCAAAAAAAAGAAAAGCATTTCCGCGTCCATGGAGGATAATGGAGCTGGGTTTGCTTGCTGTCGGTGTCGGAGATGAGCTTATTTTCGATGTTTTGGTTGACCAGGGAACCGAGGCGTTCTGCAGCGGCGGTGACCAGGCGTTAAGAGATTCTGATGGGTATGTTGACTTCGATAGCTTCGGTCGCCTCAACGTTCTAGATCTCCAGGTCAGACACACCTCTTTGACACTTTTATGCATGAGTAAATAAACTTGATAAGTTATGGGGCACAAATTTTGTTTCCTGAAAGAGAATCGTCGTTGCGTTGAACTTTTCTTTTGAGGCGGAATTCTTTTTTCTTTTTAATAATGCACGTCTTCTATCAATGATTTCTTTACACGCAATGCAGGCGTTCTTTCCACTTGTAGTGTAGGTGGTTTCTTTACTAAGGTTTGAATTGATTTACGTCGTTCAGCTTCGACACAGAATATGATAATGTATAGTCTGACTAGAATTCCTGACTACTGAATATATGTTGATGTCCCGCTTAGTTGATTTGCAGGATTGGAGCAGATTTTGCTTGTCATGTTGGCACTTGTAGTATTAGTGTGTAAAATGATACGTAATCTTTTAGTTCATAAGACATTAGGAGTTATTATTTTTTATACTAAGAACATCAGATGAATCATTTCTTCAGGTGCAAATTCGTCGTCTTCCAAAGCCTGTTATTGCTATGGTATTATTATCACTGTTATTCGCCTTTTCCTATTTCTATACTTTATCTTATAGACTGAATTTATTGTCATCATTTACTATCAGGTTGCTGGTTATGCTGTTGGTGGTGGGCATGTTTTGCATATGGTGTGTGATATAACAATTGCAGCAGAAATGCGATATTTGGGCATACAGGGCCCAAGCTTATTTTCAGCTGGTCTATTTTGTATCTTGGTGTATAGGATGCATATAATACCAAATACCGATAAAGTGAAATAGAATTACCCTTTCTATGTTTATTAACTAATCTTTTTCTGCTTCTTTTTACCATAACAGTAAACATGATGTATTTAACATCCCAGTTTGTACTTCCTATCACAGGCTGGTTACGGGTCTTCAATAATGTCCAGTTATCATGCTGGTCTTTTGGTTCCTTGCTTCGATGTTCTTCGCGGTGTCCTAGCTAGAACACATATCAATCTAGTTATAGTGAGACATTACTCCTATCACACATTGTTCGAAAAAAGAACCAAAACTCCTTCAATACCCAAAAGAGTGTTCTGAATAACACATTGTCCGGGACAGTTTGTCCCATCAAGCATTTTGAGTTGTAGACCAGTATTGCATTTAATTTTCATATTACCACCATATACATGATATAAGTAGCATGCTATTCTTGGTCCAATTCTTTCCCTGTTGCACAGGTTGGACCAAAGAGGGCCTGTGAGATGTGGTTTCTGTCGCGGTTCTATACAGCTGATGAAGCTGACAAAATGGGACTTGTGAACATTGTGGTGCCAGTGAGTGCTGAAAACTATCGTCAGTTACCGAAAAACAAACTGTTTGGATCCTGCTGATGCACTGACAAGTACACTGCTTCTGTACACGCAGCTTGCTCAACTGGAGCGAGAAACTGTCAAATGGTGCAGGCAGATCTTAAGGAACAGCCCCATGGCCATCGGGTGCTGAAATCTGCACTCAACGCGGCTGATGACGGCCATGCAGGTCTTCAGGTATAACTTGACAGACAAAGCCAGTTAAGCTTTTGTTTGTGTGTTGAAATACTGACGAGTGACGACGCCGCTGCTGCAGGAGCTTGGCGGGAATGCCACCCTGATATTCTACGGCACTGAGGAAGCAAAGGAAGGGAAGAATGCGTACATGGAGAGACGATGCTCGGATTTCTCCAAATTCCCACAGAAACCTTGAGTTTCAGTTTGATTCTGTAATGACCCATTCAATTGCTTTATTGAATGTTTTTCCCCAACTTGGAAATCAGAAAAGGTGTGGTCCCAAAAATAATAATGCCAGCAGGTTGGTAGTGTGTATATCATTATCGTTTACTACATGTGAGGCGATGGATGATGGGACCATTTTTTTTTTTTGTCAATCTATTTGCATATATGCGAAAAATGTAATTTGTATGAATATTCAAATCGATGGAAAATAAAGCTAGATGCATTTGATTCGTCTTTCTTTGGCTTTGTCCGGTTCTTGGTTTCGTGGAACTCTTCTAAAGTAAATTCTAATTGGTTTAATGCTTGTGCTCAGATTGCTGTTTGGGTTTGCGCTTTGTGTTCCAGACTTATGTTGCTTTTTGCTAGCATTTCTTTAATCAACCCTAGGATTATAATTTTTTTGCTAGCACAACAAACAGAATCCATGCACACCGATAACTTTTTTGCCTAGCAATCTGCAACCTCCGAAATTTGGGATGCGAAAAATATCCATCACAGATAAATTTGTAACAATTTCAAAAGCAGAGGTTTTAACATAATGTTAAGGTTTAGCAGCTCCTGAGGATGTTGGATTTTATTTACAGTGTACAGCATGTGTTTTACTCGTCCTCACTATATAAGGATTTAATTTACACCTAAAAGGTTACATGCTCACTAAACAATAAATACAAAAGGAATTGTACTTTTGTGTGTGTAGAAATCACACACAAAAGATGTTTTCCAAAAATTTTATTATCGTTGACAATATTTTATATTTAGGTGCAAAATGGAGGGAGACAAATCCCTTTCAAACCAGGTACAGCATGCATTAAGAACAAGAATATAAGAGATTGACATGAGTAGGAGTAGTAAACACCACCAACCGCTATGTGCAGACTTCTCACCCCATTCAAGCAGAGAAACCAAAGTGAAGATTTGCAATGAAAACGTATCATATAGGTATGCAGAAAGTTACAGATCAATTGCAGATCAGTTATGCAGAGAAACCAAAGTAAAGACTGCTCACCACCTTTATTTGTGCAGAAGTTACAGACCAATTGAATAAAGAGCTTAAAAAAAGAGAGAGAAAAGGTATGCAGAAAAAAAGAAGAAACAACAAAAGGATGTTTATCTTCAGTATGAAAGGCAAGTGAATACGAAAAAAAACAATACAACCCCAAATTCTCACCAACTCTGCAGAGAGGATCTGATTTTGCAAACACGGCAATTCCAAGCTATCTCTGAGCTTGGTTGAATGATATACTTTCCTTCTTCAAAATTTACATCATATACAACCACCAATCCCATGTCCCGCTATGCAAAGAATGGTATTATGGCCCAAATATACCAACTGAGTTTTTATTATCTATTTTGAACACGGCTCAGGAAGTTTGTAAGATTGTTTTGCCTCTAGCTTCTGAGAGCCACTGCTGTCAGGCAAGAAGAGGTACCGAAACTTCGAGTCAAATGCGAGAACAGTGAGACCTCGAAATCCAAGAAGCCGCTGCTTCCTCTGTGAAGAAGAATCTCGGATGACTGCAGCTTGATCAGGAGCAAGGTGATGGCAGATCCAGTCTGCAAGCAGAGAGTCTTCAACAGATCCCTTGGCATAGCTCTGCACTAACTTTGGGATAAGCAGTTTCCCTTTGTCATTTGTACCAACAGTCGCTTGAATATAGTCTCTCAAAGATTCCTGGAGCTCCTGCCTGACATTTGCGGCGGAGAAAATACGTACCTGTACCACAACAGGGTGACCCAGCAACGTGGATATAGATAACTTAGTTTTAGCAATCTTATAATCATCCAGCTCAAGCAACGATAAATTGGACAAAGAAATCTGAAGGATGCCAGGTCTTGGCTAGGACAAGGATAGCACACTGAAGGACAAGCATGGCTCTAGTTTGTCCAACAACTTATTAAGTGACGAATTTGCTGAAGCACATGCACATCTTAACAGGAGTAAGATTAGCAGGCATACTTACAGCAGGAGAAGAGAACATTCCACAGCTAAGTCCAAACAACAAAAGGGGTTCAAATTCATCGATTGAGTACTTCTTGTGATCCTCAGTAATCTTGAACTTATTCAGAGCCAACATCAAAGACTAAAAGAAAGCAAAAGCAAAATAAGAGACAAGACAATAAAACCCAGAAGGCGAAGACTAGGATGGAGAAACAAGTTATACAAGTTGGGGCCGATGCACTGGAGTCTTCATCTTTAGAATGACAAACTCTATTTCCGCTGCACTGAAGGACTGGCCACCAACTGTGTAACAAGCCTGCACATTTCACACGATTAACAGTCCGATGTATGATCTTAGACTAACAGCAGAAGATATACTGCTCAAACCTTTTGCATTAGAGAAAAAAGCTTGATGTCGTTTCGAGGTACTCCATATGCCAAATACGCCTAATAGATTCCGATAAAAAAATGCCACGGTAAGCAATTGGTGAGTGCATGACACTTAATGTTGAGGACAGATGCAATGAATTGAAACGAGTTACTATTTCCAATTATAAACAGAAATTTAATTCCTGTCCTTGTCTGCAAAGCCAGCATCTTAAGTAACCAGGTCATACTTACATGCATTATCAAAGCATTGTATAAGTTAATCCAAAAGGCTAGCCGCTGATCACGATTCATACAGCTAGGATTAACCTTTGACAACTGTTCCACTAGAGATCTGCAAAATATTGAGCAAAAAAAAAATCCGTGCTTAAATATCAGTATATCACCTGCATTCAAAATAACAAACAAACACAGTACACATGGTCTAGAATGTAGGGCAGCAGCATTCGCACCATGCAAATTTAAAAAAAAAGCGAAGAATATGTTTGTTGTGAGATGTAGGGGATTCACTAATTCATAAGTTCTTGTTTGAACACGGAGGGCGTACCCAGTGCAGAGAGCTCCCGCTCTGTGCGGGGTCTGGGGAAGGGTGTCAGTGGCAAGCCTTATCCTCGCCTGTGCAATGCGAGGAGACCGCGACTCGAACCCGGGACCTTCTGGTCACAGACGGTAAGACTACCGCTTGCACCAGGCCCGCCCTTCTTGTTTGAATACGGAGGATTTGGATCAAAATCTTTCTATTCCAAGAGTGGCCTCCTCATCCAAACACCGACTAAGAGGCTGTTTGGTTGCCGGCCGTCCTTCGCCACGCCACAATGATGGCAGCCACAGCACATAGACAGTGTTTGGTTCACGACGCCGCCGCACTTTTTTCTACGCGCTTTTCCGTGGCGTGTGTGGCGGAGATTTTCTTCGCCACAAACTGTGGCGCAGCTTCCGTGGCGGTGGCAGGCGCTGGCTGGTAACCAAGCAGCCCCCTAAGATACACTAACTTTCATTGGCAGTTTTTAAGATCCAGGGTCAGAAATGTAACATAAACCACAAGAAGTGTGTCAAAATGGAGACGGAAAAGACTGTTCCACAATTCATTAACATACTAGCAAATTTCATGCTGACAGGAGTTCTTTAACGGCTCAACATGAGAGAAAAATAGACGCAAATCAATTTTGAAACTAATTCCTTTACTGCAAGCGGACAAGAATAGAGCATCCTTTTGTTCCCCAATCCAAATCCCTGGACTGGTTCAATTGTCTGCGTATTCTTTTGGAGCATTAACAAGGTTAAACAAAATTTAAAAGTCTACATCGTATGCTAACAATTATGTATATATGCACTCCTCCTATATTAATAGAAATGGTGCACAGTCTCGTGCCCGTTCGTTCTGAAAAAAATTATGTATATATGCACTAACATTTCTACAGTTGTAAACCTGTGATATATCTAGGAGGACTCATAGGTTTAGCCAATGTTGCAGCAGCAAACCTGAACTTCTTTAGAGCTTCAGATGCATATTCGAGTTGATCCTTTCCAACAGACATCCAAGATACTTCAGCTGCTGAACGATAGTTTCCTATATCTCTTCGGGTTTCCTTTCCATTAACTTTATACGGATCAAAGTTCCTGACTTCCTTCATTGTCTCGTCGTTGTGGTTAGAATCAACTGAAGGACTCCGTAGCATTGAAGGCATTATGGATGAATCTGAGAAAGATGCTAATGTGGAGCCTGATAGACGCTCCGCTGAGGAAGATGAACAATCAGAAGATGCCTTCGGCAATATCTTCAAGGATTCTGATAAGCGTAGGAAAATGTTTCTCATGCAGCGAACCATCTCCTCAGAGAGCTCATTTGGGTCGCTCCAAAGATTCCCTCCTTTCATGCTAGTTATCTTTAGAATGGACTGTTCAAAGGATAAGGCGTCAAGCTGCTCATCTTCATTGCCTTCATTTTCCACGGAGCATGATTCTTGCATCTGCTGAAAGATAAACAAATTATTGATACTCTAATATGTTCCAAAGTTGGTTCTTAAAACTATAGAGGTAAGGTAGGCATGAAAGGGACCTCTTCATCCCGGTGCTTTTCAAGAAGTCTATTCAAAGAAGAATCTCGGTGCTTTTCTAGCAGCCTGTTTAAAGAAACCATCTGTTGACCTTCAGGATCTTCTCCCATATCCTGGTCATCTTCAAGCTCAGGGAATAAGTCCTGTCTCGTTGACCTCATTGATTCAGACCCCCCAAACTTCAAATCTCTCAACGATGATATGTGCTAAGATTGGTAATCAAGAAGCTGTCAGTGATTCCCATAGCAGAAAGAACAAGAACAACAACAACAACAAAGCCTTTAAGTCCCAAACAAGTTGGGGTAGGCTAGAGTTGAAACCCAACAGAAGCAATCAAGGTTCAGGCACGTGAATAGCTGTTTTCCAAGCACTCCTATCTAAAGCTAAGTCTTTGGGTATATTCCATCCTTTCAAGTCTCCTTTTATTGCCTCTACCCAAGTCAACTTCGGTCTTCCTCTGCCTCTCTTCACGTTACTATCCTGGCTTAGGATTCCACTACGCACCGGTGTCTCTGGAGGTCTCCGTTGGACATGTCCAAACCATCTCAACCGGTGTTGGACAAGCTTTTCTTCAATTGGTGCCACCCCTAATCTATCACGTATATCATCGTTCCGAACTCGGTCCCTTCTTGTATGACCGCAAATCCAACGCAACATACGCATTTCCGCGACACTTATCTGTTGAACATGTCGTCTTTTCGTAGGCCAACATTCTACACCATACAACATAGCAGGTCTAATCGCTGTCCTATAAAACTTGCCTTTTAGCTTCTGTGGTACCCCTAATCTATCCCATAGCAGAAAGAAGCTAACAAAAAATTTACTCAGATGATACTTACTTCTTCCCACGTACACGTGCAAGTTGACAATGATTGGTGCTCATCTGAGGATGTAGACAGCAAGCATCCCTGATTATTTTCAGCAAGTAACCTTTCATTCCTTTCGTGACAAAGATGGTAGTACAGATCATTTAGTTCCTTTTCAAGATTTGAAACGGTAGTCTCCAAGGAGGCGATGTTAATCAGTAGCTCCTGTGCCTGCAGAACGAAAGGTTGAAGGAGTGTGGTCACTGGATGTGTTAACTGGCTAGGATATGACATCAAATAAGCACAAGGAAACATGTGAAATTAATCGCCTGAGTTATGCAAGCCCGCACCTTGTGTGGAAGCTTCATAGAAGACTTCAATAGAGGCGCAGCATTTTGTGTAACAGCATCCGCCAACTCCACATGCAGATCGACCTCTTCTTCAAGCTGCCTCTGCAATTTCTTGACCTGCACAGTTTTCAGAGGGTTAGTAAATCACATCAGGTGACACCATTACAGCATAGCGAGAAACAAATCACAGGGCTGAAAAGGATCACCCACCTCCTGCTCGAGCTGCGACCTGTACTGCCGCATCCTGTGGCTATCTTCCCTCTTCCCACCACCATTGCTCTTACCTATCCCATCCTACAATACAAAGGAGTAAACCAAAAAAACAATCACTGCCACATTAATTCGCTGGGAATAAACCAAATCGAAGAACTAATAAGCAACAAGATTGTTGGTTGACTGAACAGACTGGTAATCAATGGGAAGTAGGGACAAGGGAGGTAAGGGACAGTTCATCCAGCATCCAGGTCCCCCCCCCCCCCCCCCCCCCCTGAAGTGCGCAGGGGGGCACACAGTATAGCTGAAGCCGACAGTGCCCTCCGCACCACAGCACGCACTCGCGAAAGGACACCAACTTTGCTACGCTTGCCGTTAAACTCTCGCTTTTGTTCACCGAAAAAAATTAACTTTAACTTTTTCTCAACAATGTCGTACCGAATCCAGACAAAAATTGTGAATTTTGTGCAGGGTCAACGCTGCGCTAATTGGAGGAAGAAGCAAGTCAACCGAGAGCTTACCCCGGAGCAACTGGCCTCCGGCACCGGCGCCGGAGCGTCGCCGTCCCCGGTCGCCAGATGTGCCGAGAGCTGCAGCGAGCGCGCCGAGCCGGCCGACCTCCGCGCGCCACCGCCGGCAGCCACCTTCTGGATCAAGCCGCCCCTGGAACTGGAACCCACGCAGAAGCATGGCATTCGCACACGCACAGTCCAAGAAAGATTCAGCAAGAGGAACAAGACAACAAACGCATCAGAAGAAGGGGAGTCCCACTCACACCGGGGCAGCCGTCACGCCGTCGTCGTCGCCCGCGGCGCCGGCGCCGGCGGCGGGCGAGATGGCGTCCTCGGCGCTCGCGCACGTCATGGGGGCCAAGGTGGCGCCGGGAGCGGTCAGGAGAGGTCTTCCCGGTGGAAGCGGAGGCAATGCGCCTCCCCGGCACCTCGATCGGCAGCTGAAGAAATCGCGGGGCGGGACAGAATTGACGGCTCAACGGGTCGGGGAGGTGACCGTGCCTGCTCCCTGCCGCGGCGTTGAATTTGGAAAGGGAAACGATGGAAATGACAAGGGCGTGTGGGCGCCCGACGGCTTTATGCTCACGGCGTGCGTGCGTGCGTGGTTGGAGGAGGAAGAGTAGTGGGGGGCGAGTACGATGGTGAGTGAAGCTGCCGACTGGATCCTGCTGGTGACGGCTGCTGTAAACACGAACAGCAAACAACCAGCAATGCCACGAAACTGACAAATGGGCTGTGGCTGCGAGTTCCACCCTAAAATATAAACAAATCTAAATTTATCTGTTAAGTCAAACTATATTAAATTTAAATAAGTTAAAATATAGCAAAAATATTTAAAACATCTAATTAACATCATTAGGTACATATGAAATGTAGTTTTATAATTTATCTCTTTGGTGTGATAGATGTTGCTATTTTTCTCTATAAATTTAATCAAATTTGAAAAGTTTAATTTAGGACAAACTTAGATCGTTTATATTTCAGAACTAAGGGAGTACTATATAGGATTATCTCGGCTAACACGGTAATGGTTACATAATGATTCTTATATCGAGTAATAAGGCAGCATTTGTTGCTTCTATCATACGGCATGTCGGTTTGATTCTTCAATATATATAAAAATTACTTAAATTAGCAACACATTATCATGCTACTCCCTCATCCGAAAAAAAACAATTCTAGATTTTAGACAAGTCAAACTTTCTTAAATTTAACTAAATTTATAAAAATAAAAATAGTTTCAACATTTATATATATAAATAGATTTACTATGAAAAATATATTTCATAATTAATCCAATGTTACTTATTTGATATCATAAATATTTGTATTTTTGTGTAGATTTGGTCAAATTTGAAATTGCTTGATTATCTGGGAAGCAAGAACTGTTTTTTTTTTTTGGACATGGGAAAATGTTTTTTATATAAAATACAACTTTCTCTGTTAGTATTAGTTAAAGTGAAATCTTGAGGACCACGTTGATGTCTCCAACCACCTACCTTCACGAAAAGATGGAATAGGAGCGTATAGATGGTGGATGAGATACACAAATCGGTCTATAAACAGAAATGATAGGACCTATACCAATATCGTGAAAGGCACCTATAAACAACACATGATCTACGGTAGTCGGTGCGTAGCTGATAATCATGACACAAGTAATAACAATTTGTTTGTTTGTGACTTGTCGGAGAGAGGTATACCCTAGATCGATTCAGCCACAAACACCGGTAAATCGCTGGCTTAGGTGAGATGCCTGTCATAGACATCTTTTTACCGGCGAAAGGGTCTCTAGATTTTTTGACATATTTTCACTGGCGAGGGGGTCTTCTCTAGATGTTTTGAGTAGCACTCTTCAAGTTTCTAAGTTCAATTTCATAGGAGCCAAAGTTCATGCTAGGGTTAAAAAGTCTTTTCGTATGAGGTCTAGCCCTGGTCTTAGTCATTTTCACATGAGCTACGATATCACAATGTATGGATAAAGCAGTGGTTCGGGGGGGGGGGGGGGGGGGGGGGGGGGGGTTCACAGTCCGTATGAAAAAAATCTTCTTCCTAATACAATATATGGGGCTCTATTATCCTCGCAGGTTGATCTTCCTAATACAATATATGGGGCTCTCTTATCCTCGCAGGTTCATTCTTTTTTTTTCCCACCGTCAAAGCCCTTATTATACCTGCCAGCTTATGAACTCACCACTATATATATTTGCAGAATATTCACAAAACACCTGAACTCCCAATGCTTTATATGTCATGCTTTTGCACACTGCCACTGCCAGCACGCTGGACAAAAGGAGGAACGTGGATCAAAATCAAAGCAGAAGAAAACGACTGGATCGAAGAAAAAAAAACGACTCGTGAAGCTCGTCGTCGAGCGCTGGAGCCGTGGAGCGGGAGCTTTCCGGCCGAGCTGACAGCTGAGCGGAGCTCGCGAGCCTGGCTTCAAGCTCGATTGCTCGAACGAACGTCGGTTGAGTTTAAAAAAAACGATAATGCTGTGATGTGGACGTCTGCATGCCCTACTTCTATGCGGACCCATCGTTCGCACAGACTCAGCAGCTGTGACGCACTTGGCCCGTTTGGCAGAGCTTCGACTCCAGCTAAAACAGCTCTAGCTGTGGCTTCACCTGTGGAGCAGCTTTACTCGTGGAGCTGAATCCATTTTTAGAGACCGTTTGGCAAAACAGCTTCTCTGAGTAGTTAGAAAGAGTAAAATCTCATTCTTGCCCTTATTTTTTTTTCTTTTTCTCTTTTCCTTTATTTTATTTTCCTATCCCTCTTCTTCTTCTTTTTATTTTCTTCTTCCTTATCTCTTGTTTCTCTCTCCTCCCAACCACAGAAACGCATCGTTTCTTTCTTTATTCTTTATCCTCTGGTTTCCCATCGCCGCTAGCTCCGTCGGCGTGCACGCGCTCGAGCTCCTCGACGACGCGCATGCATGCACTCTGCCTCGCCCGTTGCGCTCGTGCTCGCAGCTCCCGCGGTCCGCGCTCCTCGCCGGCGCCCACGCGCGCGGCCTCGCCAGAGCACAGGCACTCCGCCTCGCCTGTCGCGCTCGTGCTCGCGCTCCACTCCACCTCGCCGTCGCGTCCGCGCTTCGTCTCTCCCTCGCGTCCGCGCGGCCTCGACCACCTGCGCTGGGGCAAAAGAGTCTAGGTCCGTGCTTTGTCAGAGAGAGCCGGTGGGAGCTCGATTTTCTGGCTTCAACCGACGGCACTGGCGTGTGAGAGCGCAAAAACCGGGGATTCTTCGTCGGAGCCATTCCCTTTCTATGTGTTTGGTTGCCAGAGCAGCAAAACAGCTCCAGGAGCTGCCCTGGGAGCCATACCAAACGGCCCCTTACTCACCTACTTACCTCATATTAAACCAGCACTTACTCACCTACCCCACATTAAACCAGGATAGACCATCGTCGCCTCGGGACCCTATGATTAGACGGCGATGCGCTCGCCCTCTTCGACCAACGAGGACACCGGAGAAGGCTGCTGGCGCGCGGTGAGCGATTGAGGCCCCGTTTAGTTGAAGCCAAAAACCAAAATTTTCTTGCATACTACCCATCACATCAAATCTTGCGGCATATACATGGAGTACTAAATGTAGACGAAAAAAAAACTAATTGCACAGTTAGCCGAGAAATCATGAGACGAATCTTTTAAGCCTAATTAGTCCATAATTAGACAATTTTTGCCAAATAAAAACGAAAGTACTACAGTAGCCAAAAGCCAAAAATTTTTGGAACTAAACGGGGCCTGAGATGCACCGCACCCTGCTCCCCCTCTGGTACGCGCCTCTGACCGGACAGACGCTCCTCGTTCCGCCGCACGCCCTGCCCCTTCTGGTGCCTTCTCCCGACCGGGCAGTCGCGGGGCTGCCTACGCTTGCAGCTGTGTTTTGGGCCGGCCGTGCCTTGCCGTCCCGCGCCACACCTAGGCTGACATGGATGGCCGTCGTCGTCGCCTCCTTCTCCACCACGACCCGTGCAGTCAAATCCCGCTATGCAGTGCTCCTTCCACTCAGACACTTGGCAGGATTTGCTGAAAGCGCATGATGCAATCGTCTGTTTGAAGTGTTTCAGATGTTTCAGTTTCAGAGGTATGTTGCAAGTGTTTCATATGGGTGTTGCAAAAGTAGATCGGGACGTTGTATATGTTACAATGGTTGTACACGTATGTTGCAAGCGTCTGTTCACATTGTTTCATCTGTTTTTAGACGTATGCTGCAAGTGCGTTATTTGGATGTTGCCTACTCTATCCGTCACAAAATAATTACAACTCTATAGTTTAAAAATTGTCCCATAAAAAATGCTACTTTGACCCACTTGTCACAAAAGACAAAGAAATGTCTAGATGCTTCTTATTCACACATGCACACCAAAAAAAAATAGTCACAAAAGACAAGGGGTATTTTTGTAATTTCACACCTAGCATTGGTTTGTGTGCCCAGTCCTAGAATTGCATTTATTTTGAGACGGAGGGAGTATGTTTCACACATATGTTTCAAATGTTTTATATGGATATTGCTATATTTGCAATAGTTTTCAAGTATTTTTAGATATTTTTAAAGTATTTCATATGTATGTTTCAAATGTTGCATTTGTCTTCAGACATATATTGCAATTGTTATATCTGTATGTTTCAAAGTAGATTGAGGTGTTACACATGTTGCAAAGACGCCAATGGCCGGCCTGCCGCAGCGTCTCGCCCTCTCCTCTACTCTCCTCCCCTCTCTTCCCTTCGTCTCGACGCGGTAGTTCGAGCTTGATGCCCTCATAGGGTGGCCCGACGAGCAGGCGAAGGTGGTGGCCCCGGGTTGGCCGACGGCAGCGTCATGAGGGCCACACCGTTCCCTCCGTACGCGGGAAACAGGGCAGCCGCGGCGTCCCTACGATAGTCCGCCGAAAAAAAAACGAACGTAGGTAAAAAAAAAACCACGATCGGTGGAGAACGACAAATTTCCCGGCGCTCACACGAGATCGGCTCGAGCTGGAACCTAGAAGGCTGGGCTCGGTTGACCTCGGCTCGTTGACGGGCTCACCGAGTATCCCGATGGATGGATAACCTTCCTTAGCTGCTCGTTGCTCTCCCACTGCTCTCGTCTCGCCTGCTGGAACTGGAATCCGCGGAGGCTCCCTCCCAACCGCAGCTGCTGCAAGTGCGAGGTGACCTCCTTCCTCACTTCTCAGCATCCGTGTTTATCTTCTGCGTCCTTGCGCGCGCGCTCCATCCTCAGAATCTCAGGTGAGGTCTCACGACGACTCTAACGCGCTTCCCTTCTCCTGTTTCAGTTCGCCCAGGCCGCCAGCGCCCAGAGACTAGCTGATTCTGCTGCACGCGGCCGCGCATCATGACTACGATGGTGGCGCCGGCGGTGTCTGCTCCAAGCTCGCTCCGCATTTCGCGCCAGGGGATGATCGGGGGAGGTCCGTCCGCATTGTGCAGCTTTTCTTTTTGGAAAAAAAAATGCTCTCTGTTTAATGTCAGGGAACTGTCTTTCAGTCTTTGCTGCTTAAAGTGTGTCCTTTTTTTACTTCTCAGAGATCTCACGAAACAGCTCATGTTGTTCAATGTAGGACAAGGCTGGGGAGAACGGTGCCGCTACGGTTCACGGCATCAGAGGGCTATCCGCGGCGCCACTGTTTCTGCCAGAGCTTCCATGGTAAGACACGCGGTGCTTGGGTGCGGTTGTGAGCTGTGTGTGGCATGCGTGCGTGCTCCTCTGTTTTCCTGCGCTTGCCTTGCAATTTTACTTGGTCAGGTGGTGTGCAGGATAGTTTAGTTGCTAGTAGTAAACATGAGGAATCATTATCTAAAAACAAGTAGTAAACATAAGGAATACCTTATGTGAACACCATGTTTTCGATATAAGCAGAGTTAAACTTCTTCAAGAAAAAAAGGAGTATCTTATGTGTTGCTAATTGCAGCCTTCAATTGGCTGAAAAAATAGGACAGTATGCCCAGGCAGACACCTCTTTCTTTTTCTTTTTTTCTTTTGCGAGGAGACATCACCTCAGATTTCATTCAAATCATGACATACATATCTCAAATTTGAAATGTTAAAGCTGCTGAAGCTTGTAGTTCGTACAGTAAGTTACAAGTAACGGCATATAATTGTGATTGCAACTTACGACTGACATCTTAGAGTTTAATAGTTTATTGAGGCCAATATGCACATGCACATCACTCAAAATTTGAAGACCTTCAAATCAAAATGTGACGACAGTAAATTGGATTAATCACCCCTGGGGGGGGGGCTAGGGATCTGGGGATTTAGCCACACAGGGAGAGAATGGCCTTGGTAAACGCTGAAGAAATTAGCTTGCGCAGGTTCAGTTTGGACATAGATTGAATTTGAAGGCATGAAATTCGTTTACCTCTAAAGAAAATTGAATCTGAATTCAAGCTAGTTTGGCTACAAAACATAGTTCTGACAGCCTCTGAATTCTAATGATCAAATTTGAAGTGTTAAAGCTGGAGAGGCTTGTAGTTTGTAGGTTACAAATAACTTGAACTAGTCCTACGGTTTGTTCACTTTTTTAAGCTGTATAATAATCAGGGAATCTGAAACCAACTAACAAAGGACTGCTTGTTTAAATCTCTCTGCAGGACATAACATGCTGTGCAAACCAGACACAAACGGCGCAACGCAAATCGTATTCAGGGCCAACCTCTCCACCATCAGGTTCAGTTAAAGGTAATGAAAGCAGCCACCTGCACAACCTTGTTGAATGTGTTCGCCCAATTGCCCTAGCATCCTTGTAGAACTGAACTCCAGAGTACAGCAAAGTTAGGCCTGCATTGGCTCACTAGTCATAACTTCTCATTTCTTTCCCTGACGATCTCTCATTGCAGAGAAGGTGAAGCCGAGGCTTGATGATGGAGGCGTCGGGTTTCCACCATTCCGGTTCGGTGGAGGCGGCGGCGGCGGTGGCGGCGGTGGCAGCAGCTCTTCTGGTGGGTTTATCCTCTTTGTGATCGTCTTGCTCCTGGATTACCTGAAGGAGTTTGAGAGGAACCTGCAGAATGGGCCACGGAGGGGTAGTGATTATAACGATGGGTTTGCACCACAGTAGATTATTCTCTCAATGGTTTGGAAAAGAACATAGAAGAGCATGTTTGCAGAGACTTTCACTTCGGTTCTTGTTGGTGTAATCTTTCTGCTAGGTAATGTATCGAAAGACTGGGAATTTTTCTTGAGGAATGGTAATGAGAAGTAGCAAATTTTAGCCATTTGACTGAATGTGTAATGTTGAGATCGAACAAGAGCCATTGACACCTGAAACTTCAAAGGAACTCTTTAGGCTGGTTCCTAGGAAAAGCCATTTTCATGTAGTTTACCATGTCTGGATTAGCTGCGCCTGCGCTCCCAGTTCGAGTATACATTTCATTGAAAAAAAAGGAATGTGCATTGGGCGGAGTGTTAATGGCCTGATATGATAAAATGTTAGTACGATCTAGATAAAGAGCCGGAGCAGAGTTGGATACAGACAATGATGGCTAAAGATCGAACTACCAACTATGTGATATGTTTTGTTTGTTATACAAAGCTACATGTTCCTATTTTATCTCATGGCGAATGAAATGTGTTTATGACAGAAAAATTTCTAGCTTAAATGGCCAATCAACGGATATTATATTAGTAGGACCTAGGGAACGAGCAAGAGAGATTATGAAATGTCTATGCTTGAAGTTCGAAGTCTCTATCACAGTGCTTGCCAAAAGGTGTGAAACTATGTAATCTATAACATTTTACCTAAGGACACTGATCAATCAATAACGGTATTCAGGTGGGGATCCCCCCCGCCCCCCCGGTGACCTTAAAAAAAGTTCGAAGTCTCAGATGAAAGATTATGAACTCTATTTCTGCAAAATAAATTTCATGAACTTTTTTTGACAAAAAAAAATTTATGTGCTTTTATAGAGAAAGTAGAGGACTAGAGAATTCCTTATGAGAGTGCAGTTAAGTCCTAATTTAGTGTCTAATGCATACTGCTAAGTGTGCACAGGGCACATATGAAATACCATACATGTTTGCCATCCAATTACAACTTTAATTCATAACGTTTTACTCAATAAACCATATCATAAATGTACATGATAGTCAATACCTGCTCTACACTTATCAAACATGGTAGCCATTTAGTTGTGTTTTCATTCAATTCACCAAAAAACACTAAAAAATAGCTAGATGCACTTTCAATTTACATATAAAGTTATTTTTTTTATAGTTGTGAGGTACAAAGTATTTTTCATAGAAGTCATTTTTTAATTTCACGCGCGCGTCAAATGAAATAGACATGGATGGTACATACTTTTCTAGGTATTAATGCCCGCTAACCTAATAAACCCCCAGGCACATAGGAAGGCATGACGTTGATTTAATCAAGCCAACCACAGCTAAAGTTGACCCCCCCCCCCCCCCCCCCCCCCTTTTACGAATTCTACCGTACATGCACAGACACTAGCTGTCGGGGTTATAATACTCCGGATATCTAAGACACCGATTAGTCAGCCACTCGAGCGGCCCACGACACACCAGCGAGTCCAGGCCCAAGCAACCGTGGCCCAACTAAACTATGTAAGGCTGGGCCAAGTGCAGAGACAGGAGGTCGGCCACGACCTCTTCTCTCTCCCTTCACTACACATTGTATAGCTTTGCATGACCTCTCCTCTGTCCCGGCCCCTAGGAGGAACGGAGAGGGGCCGAGCTCCACCAAATACGACTGTCCTGACAAGGACAGGCACGCCTACTCAGTCCGCAAGGACCGAAGGGACAACCGTCTCGAAGCATATGCCATCCCTGCGCCACACCGCAGACAAAACCACCAACACTAGCAAGCACACACCTTTATTCACCTTATATGAACACAAACGTAAAACTATCTCTACGAGCATTCTTGAAAGATTAAGTTGCTAGGTCTTAGAGTTGACGAAATTTTAGATCAAAGGTTATGTTTTTATAACACAGATACACCCTCTTTCATGTAATATACCACATTCTAGCCTTCAAAATTTGCATGGAAACATAATGGATTCTAGACGAAAAACAATTTTGCATTTAATACTTTCTATTTATTAATTAATTACTATTAATCATATTGATGATAACATCTGATTAAGAAATAAAGTGAATAGTCCTGCATCTTTTATGTTTCTATTAATACGAATGCACTATATTGTAGATAAAAGAGATGGATTATTTCTTTTCCACTATCTCACGAGGACAACTGAGTACTTATTAGACTATCCTCGGTGTCAATGGCCTAGATAAGGTATTCATTATCAAATCTTCTCTTTATTGAAAATAATCAATATAGAGAGAGTTATACTGCATGCTCTATGAGCGCGCGAAGCGCGTGATGTTAAGGTCTTCATATCAAATCTTGTCTTTATTGAAAATAATCAATATGGGCATAGTTATTGCGTGACTTATTGAGCGCTCTGGGAGCGCGCAAAGCGCGTGACGTTAAGGTCTTCATATCAAATCTTCATTTTTATTGAAAATAATCAATACAGGCAGAGTTATTGCACGACCTGTTGCGCGCTAGGAGCGCGCGAAGCGCGTGACCGACTCCGCACGTCTTCATCCTTGAGACGTGACTCCTTCCACCGTCCGCCACGCCCTGCCTCTCCCACTCCCGTCTCCTTCCCCGCTGCCCTCGACTGCGGCTGCCTTGCCGCCGGCCACGCCGCTCACCTCCCGCCCGCACCCCTCGACCCCGCCCTTTCCTAACCTCTGCGTCCTCGCCCCGCCCCCGCCTCCGCCTCCGTCTCCATCCCCACCACTTGCGGCCACCGGCGAGCCGCTTCGCTACCCGCCCCGACCCATTGACCCCCCGTTCGGCTGACAGAATTTTGGCTAAAACTAGCTAAAAAACACTGTTCTGACTGAATTATTGTAAGAGAAAAATATCGTTTCGTCTGGAGAAAAAAAAAAAGTCGGGGTAAGCCGAAGGGGCCTAAATTTTCTCTAATTAATCAGCCGCCAGCAGAACAGACGGATTGAGTGCGGGGGCACACAGCCAGTCCGCTGGAACACACAGCATAGAAAAGTGTCATTTCGCGGCATCAATGCTCGCCCCCACTCTCCAGTCTGCTGGTCACGGTTCCCGACGGCGGAGGGGGCGAATCAGCCGCCGTTACCCACGTCGCCCCTTCCACCCCACCCGCCTGCCAGGTAGGTCCAGCCATTATGTTTCCCCACCGGTCAGTGGAACGCGCATTGTTCGCCGCGCCAGTCACGCAGCTGGGCTCACCAGTCACCACCCTTCACCTGCTCACCCCGCCTCTCCTTTTGTGACCGAGAGCACCGGTGCGCCTCGGCCTCGGCTGACCCGTCGTCTCTTCCACCTCCTCCGCCTCCCTCCCTCCCCTGTCCCCTCTCCTCCCTTCTCACACGCGCACAGTGACCGTCTCCTCCTCGTGTTCTCCGAGGCGGAGCAAAAACCCTCCCTCCCCACGCGCGCGCTAGGGTTTTAGCGCGACCGCGACGGGAGGGTCACGGCGGCCAAGGAGACGGGCGGCGGACGCCTCCGAGACGGGGGTCTTCGCCGGCGCGTACTGGTAAGTGGCGGGTTTGATTGGGCCCGCGGGAAGGGCTGCGGCCGTGTCCGTGCAATGCGGGTGGGGCTCCGTCTTCCGGCGATCGGGGATTGACGCGAGCCGTCCCTTGGAATGGGGGTTCTGGTGGCGCCGCGGCGGTGTGGCTTTTGCCCCTTTGTCGAGGTTTTTGATGGGTTTCTTTTTTCTTGGGGGGGGAATGATTATTGAGGGCGGTGCAGCGCATGTTTGTGGTGCTGGGAGATTGATCGCTTTGATTTGGAGGCGTTTCGCTTGAGCCAGTGGGATGCGTCATCCTCGTCCATGTGTCGTTTGTTTGATTATTTCTCGATTTATTTGACCGCAGCTGGGAAAACAATCGGCCCTTTCTACTACAACCGCATAATCCTGCACCGCGAGCAGCTCTCTGCCGGCAAGCGCCACGCTTGCTCCGCCTGATCTCCCGCTCGCGTCGGGTCCAGGGAGGAGGCGGGGAGATGGCGAGATCCGCGTGACGAGGCTCCGCTTGATTTCTGCCTCGGGTTTGCTGAGGAGCGGGGAGTGGGAGTTTTGTGCATCCGGCGAGGTCAGTTGTGCTGATAAGCTCCTGCATTTCCACTTGTCCTGGCACAAGCTATTTGTGTAGTCGTCTTGTTGTTTGAATGACAGTAAAGTGCCACTCTTTGTGAAGTTTCGTTGTTGAATGAATGGGTCCTATCAAAATGTCCTCAGGCTCTGGGGATTTCGTTAAGCAGTATTTGTTCTTAGAGCAATTGCCGTCGCCATAGGCTAGCACATCTGTGCATGTAGATTGTCAGCTATGAGTAAAACTAGAAAAATACTCCCTCCGTTCCAAATTATAAGTCGCTTTGACTTTGGTGATGAACCAAAAAAGTCAAAATGACCTATAATTTGGAACAGAGGGAGTAACTGATAGGATAAAAGAAACCATACTGACGTGACCCTGTTTCCTAGCGGGGTTTCCTACTGTATGATCCTTAGCATCTCAACCATCTTTTTCAACAGGTCGCTAGAGTAGTTAAACACTGGGTTTTGCTGGATTTGCCTTGGCATTGGTTGATCTTGCCAGTCAATGACCATTTGTGTGTATACATGTGCATGCTCAGTCCGTGGTCACTCGCTGATTTGTTTTCTCCATGACTGTGATATGTGATTTCTCTTAGTACACTGTTATTGTGGCTTTTAGGTAAGTGTACTTACTGTTTGTGGATAGAGTACGGAGTAGTACAGGCAGAGATAGACTGGACTCACCCTCTGAAGAGGCTCTTAGTTTTTATGTTTATTTCTGCTTAAACCAAATGAATCTGCCATACTCTGTTATATACAGTCAGCTGTTACAACATTGATTAACAAAGTTGCTATTTCTTCTCAACTTAAGCAATGAGCTCAAACAAACTTGAACAAACTCTCAACTAGGACAAGGTTAGCCACTGGTGGGCTGCCTGCTATTGCTTCTTGCGACGTGAGTAGATCTTGCTGATGATGTTGTCCACTAACATATAAATTGTCCATGCCAGTTGTAATTGCATAGCATGAGCTCCAAAGGACCTGGCAAATCACTTTGTAGCAATGACTACATTAACTTGAAAAGCTGTGATGTGATTGATACTTGACTTCCATGTCAAGTCCTTTGAAATCAAATTTAGTGTCTTGTTACATGCCATCCTGTTCAGCTAACACCAATTTCAGTACTCTTACATCTCATGTGAATGTGACATGCATTATTTTTTCCTTTACGTTTTAACCTCGTACACTTGTCCTCTAAAATAGCCAGCTGGTTGTTTGGCTGTCTTTCTTTTCACCCTATCTCGTGAAGTTGCCTCGTTCTCTTACGCAACTGAGTAACCTTAAGCACTGTTTTCTTGTAAAAGATAGCTTCGGTATTACATGGAAGCCTGTGACTGAAAGTCTAGCATACTCATTTGGTTTTGGCATCTCACAGGACATTCCTGATAGCAGTCTTGATAAGCAGGTCGTAGATGTCATTTAATTTCTTGGTTTCAGAGCAAAAAATCTGGCACCGTTGAATTTACAATACTTTCCATTCCATGCATATGCTACATAGATAGGTTAGTTATGAGTATTTTTGCAGTTTACACTTTATGTGTTTCTCTGCAATCTGTTTGGAGAATGTTAGTTGTGAGTTAATACTTTATTTACAATTTAAGGCTTTAGGGAATTCATATGACTCTTTGTAAGCAGAGAAGTGAGCATCTTTACTTTGAACTGTATGGTAAACATCACTTCTGTGCTTATGCCTTCTTGCTTGTTGGGTATAATATACTTGTATAGTTGTATTACAATATATTATCCCAAGAGCAGCGAAATGGGTCATTTGTCATATCATTTTCCTTCATTGTCTTTGTTTTTAATTGTTTACCCTTATGTATGCAGTACTAGATCATATGCATGATGTTATTTTATTATTTAAGTTAGCATATGAGCTTTAAGGGCTACTGCCCTCAAAAGAAAATCTTTAAGAACCACCATGGTACTGCCAAAGTCTTCTGACTGCCAGTTGCCAACACGGTTGGCCAGCACTTTTTTGTACCTGCTCAGCCCTGGGGAGGAGCATGGAGGTGGCGGGTTTCGCATGGGAGGCGTCCGTGGCGGCGAGGGAGGTGGCTGTGTGGTGTCCGGCGAGGGAGTGTGGGAGCTCGGGTCTAGGAGCGGCGAGGGAGCGAGGATCTAGGAGCGGTGGGAAAGTTGCCGAACAACGGAGAATAAGGGGAGTATAACGGATGGTGGTTTGGGAAAGAGGGCACAAAGGTCTTTTTACACTTAAAATCAACATAATAATCAGGATTGCCAAACACTTTGATTTTATGTACTGTAGATTTTTTTGACTGCAGATTATTTGACAAATTTAGATTAGATTTTAATCAATTCTTATATAAGTAGTTCCAAACAGGTCCGTTAGTTTGTTCATTGTTGGTATTCTTGCTACCTTTTTCTCTGTCTTGCGAACTGTGTACCTGACACCTTTTATCCATTCGTTGGTTGCAGAGAAATGGAGGAGGATCACTTGGCGATACTAGTCTCTGAAGGTGCTATTAAAAGCATCAAACTTAGCCTCTCTACCGGAGAAGAGATAGTAAGTTCTACAAATCTGATGCTTTTACCAGTAATTCTAGCATACCGAGATGCTTTTTCTCCAATGATGACTAATTTTTTTTGGGTTTCTGAAGTGCACCTACTCGGTAAACGAGTGTCCAGTAACCCACCCTAGCCAGCTTGGAAATCCATTCCTTGGGTTGCCCCTTGAAGCTGGGAAATGTGAATCATGTGGGGCGTCTGAAAATGACAAATGCGAAGGTACACACTGGTTTTTTGTTCGTAACACTTTCATACATTGTGCTCTAGAGAGCGACTTAGCGAGGACACCTTTTTTCCTTTGTTAACAATTAAGTTTCTCTGCATATGTAGGGCATTTTGGGTACATTGAGCTACCTGTACCCATATACCATCCCTGCCATGTCAGTGAACTGAGGCAACTATTGAGCTTGATATGTCTGAAATGCCTTCGAATCAAGAAAGGGAAGGTACTTGTAAACCCAACTGCATAACCTTACTTTGTTGTTTTCCTATACTGGTTTTCCTGAACCAACCATATGTGTTTTTACACTGATGCTTCACCTTGGGTTACTATTTATGAAATCTTTTCTACCTTTGCAGGTGAAACAAAGTAATGGAAAAGGAAATGTGTCAGCAACATTGTGCTCTTATTGCCGGGTACATGCCAGCATTCTTCTTTTTTCTTGTGGCTTGAAGTAAGAGTAAATAGATACATTGGACTAGTTACTGGTATATGTAGGGATATGGAAGTAAATGCCTAAGCTAAAATAAAGTATACCGGTGTTTCAAATTCAACCACCTTCCTCTGTGGTCTGAATGATTCATGAATTGTTATTTAAGACAATGAAGACATAACAGGATACACCGAGTCAGTGCTTTAGGGAGGTGTCATTTCACACTGAAATTTATTAAAATGCAACTAATCTGGTAATATATCCTTCACAAGGTTCAAGAAGGCGCTAGGCGGTTTCTAGGCGACAACCCACGGCCTAGAGCCTAAGCGAGCCTAGGCTAGCCTAGGCGTTTCAAGGCGTTTTTCTAGGCGTTTTCCTAATTTTGCATTCAGCATGTAAACTAACAAGTGAGTAAGTGACAGCTAACTAGCTGAGCTATGCATTCAGTCAATCAGCTAACTAGCTAAGCTATACGTTCAGTCCATCAGTCATTCAGATCAGCTATACATTCAGAGTTCAGGCAATCACAGATACATACATGCAGCCATCAAAGGATTCAGTCAAATAACAGAGGAGAGGAGCAGGCTTCAGATTCAGTCATTCAGACCACTTCAAAGTTCAAAGAAAACCGAGGAGAGGAGCAGGGGAGGACAGACTGACCTGCTGGCTGCTGCCGCTTAGGGAGGAGACCGGTGGGGAGGGGACTGACCGGCGGGAGGGGCGCGTCCGGCGGGAGGAGCGCGTTCGGCGGGGAGGGGAGCGCCCGGCGGGAGGGGGCATCCGGCAGGGAGGAGCGCGCCCGACGGGGAGGCGGGCGTCCGGCGGGGAGGAGCGCGCCCGGTGGGGAGGAGGGCGTTCGGCGGGAGGAGCTCATCCGGCGGGGATGCGAGCGCCCGGCGGGGAGGAGCTCGTCCGGCGGGAATGGGAGCGCCTAGGGGTCTGCCTACCCCCATAGGCCAGGCGGGACCCCATCGCCCAGCGATTAGGCGCGCCTAGGCGGGGAGGAGGCGTCGCCTTTTTTTATCCTTGATCCTTCATAAGTGACTTCAGTATAGCTGACAAATATAGCATTATCATTGAATTCAGTCATATGTCCTTGTTCATTAGTGGATGGCTTCCTAATTTGCATCCTTGCTTGCTGCTGGTCTGGTGCCAGTGCTGACACTAAACTTGTGTTGGCTGGATGAGTGTCCACTCATGTTTCCTGATCATCCCAGAACTTGTTGTTTATAGGATATTCCAGCTCTGTCTGTGAAGGAAGTCAAGACAGCAGATGGTTGGATTCGTTTAGAGTTGAGAGCACCTCATAAGAGACACATGACAGAACGTTCATGGAACTTTCTTGATAAATATGGATTTCATCATGGTGGATGTTCTCAAGTTAGGACACTGCTTCCAGAAGAGGTGATATTCTCATGAGTCATGAGTTATGTTTTCAAGAGATTTGTTTTGGTAGCTTTGATGAATTCCAGGTTGTTTGAATAACCCACTGATTCATCATTATTTATTAGGCTCTGAATATATTGAAGAAGGTTCCTGATGATACTAGGAGAAAGCTAGCTGCACGGGGATACATTGTTCAGACTGGGTATGTGATGAAGTACCTTCCGGTACCTCCGAACTGTCTATATATTCCAGAGTTCACCGATGGGCAGAGCATCATGTCATATGTGAGTTTTCTAGTACACGTATCTGGTAGTTTCTTCTTCTACTTCTTGTTGAGTCCTATCTAATGTCCTGATTTACTTGCTTCTCATATCAGGACATTTCAATAGCTTTGTTGAAGAAGGTTCTTCAGAAGATAGAACAAATTAAAAGATCAAGATCTGGTTCCCCAAACTTTGAATCACATGATCTTGAATCATGCGATTTGCAGCTTGCGATTGGCCAGTACATACGTCTAAGGGGCACTACAAGGGTATGTGGAAAACTAGATAATTTAAACCTGTTTACATGGTGCATGGAAAACACAGTCACAATTTGTTTATAACCACTAGAATTACAGAAAGCCCAGCACCTTTGCAGTACCTTATTGTGCTTTGATCTGTTATATAGTGCACACTGGCATTTATTTCTGATCAATCTTTTTATTTCTGACTGAGTTGTTTTTTGTATTCTCCACGATAACTTTTGCATCTTATTTTGAAGGGCCCTCAAGACAACACCAAGCGGTTTACTGTTGGCAGTGCTGATTCAGCTGCATTGTCAACAAAACAGTGGCTAGAAAAGATGCGGACTCTGTTTATCAGCAAAGGGTCAGGTTTTTCATCTCGCAGCGTTCTGACAGGAGACCCATATATTGGGCTAGGTGTAGTAGGGCTTCCTTCTGAAGTTGCTAAGAGGATGACCTTTGAAGAACAGGTCACTGACATAAACATTAACAGACTGCAAGAGGTGGTAGACAAGGGACTCTGCTTGACCTACAGAGATGGTCAAGCAACATATGCCATAACTGTTGGATCAAAAGGGCATACAACACTTAAAGTTGGTCAAACTATCAGTAGGAGAATTGTTGATGGGGATGTTGTGTTCCTCAATAGGCCGCCTAGCACACATAAGCATTCTCTTCAAGCTTTCTACGCATATGTGCATGATGATCATACGGTGAAAATCAATCCTCTCATGTGTGGCCCTTTTTCTGCTGACTTTGATGGTGATTGCGTGCATATATATTATCCGCAATCGCTTGCTGCAAAAGCTGAAGCCTTGGAGCTTTTTAGTGTTGAGAGACAACTGATTAGTTCCCACAGTGGGAAGGTTAACCTCCAGCTAGGTAACGACTGTTTGGTAGCTATGAAGTTCATGTCTCACAGAACGATGTTACACAAGGAACTAGCAAACCAGCTGGCAATGTTTGTGCCATTTTCACTTCTGTCCCCTTCCGTAATGAAGCCAATTCCGTCTTGGACAATCACACAGATAGTGCAAGGTGCGTTACCAGCTAAATTGACTTGCCAAGGGGACACACACTTGGTTAGGGACAGCACAATCATAAAGCTGGATCTTGACAAAGAATCTGTTCAGGACTCATTCCCAGATTTGGTGTCCTCCATCCTTCGTGAGAAGGGTCCAAGAGAGGCTCTGCAATTTCTGAATGTGCTGGAGCCATTGTTGATGGAGTTTTTACTTCTCGACGGTTTGAGTATAAGCCTGCGGGATTTTAATGTTCCCAAGGCTCTATTGGAGGAAGCACAAAAGGACATTCAGAATCAGTCCCTTATTCTTGAGCAGTCAAGGTGTTCAACAAGTCAATTCGTAGAATTACGAGTCGAAAACAATTTGAAAAGTGTCAAGCAACAGATTTCGGAATATGTTGGGAAATTCTCTGACCTTGGGTTGCTTATTGATCCGAAAAAGGAAGCCTCAATGACAAAAGTAGTACAACAAGTTGGTTTTGTTGGCTTGCAACTTTACCGCGAAGGAAAGTTGTATTCAAGGCGCTTGGTAGAGGACTGCTTTTCGAACTTTGTGAATAAACACTCAGCCATTGGAGATGAGTATCCTCCAGAAGCTTTTGGCCTCGTGCAAAGTTCATATTTTCATGGTCTGAATCCGTATGAAGAGCTGGTACATGCTATATGTACTAGAGAAACTATGATCCGCTCATCTAGAGGGCTGTCAGAACCTGGAACTTTGTTTAAGAATTTAATGGCCATCTTGAGGGATGTAGTTATATGTTATGATGGAACTGTGAGAAACATTTGTAGCAATTCCATCATTCAACTTAAGTATGGGGAAGATGATGAAGCTGATTCTTCAAGTGCTGTACCTCCTGGTGAACCTGTGGGTGTCTTAGCTGCCACAGCTATCTCGAACCCTGCATACAAGGCTGTCTTGGATTCCTCCCAAAGTAACAATGCTTCTTGGGAGTCAATGAAGGTAGTAACGTTATAAATATTTCTTGGCATTTAATCAAGGGGCCTTGTTGTTACTGTTTAACAAGTTTATTTTATTATTACCATAACAGGAAATTCTTCAGACAAGAACTTCCTATAACAACGATTTGAAAGATAGGAAAGTTGTCCTGTTCCTGAGTGACTGCTCTTGTGCTAAGAAGTTCTGCAAGGAAAGGGCTGCACTTGCAGTACAGAGTTGTCTTAAGAGAGTCACACTTGGGGATTGTGCTACTGACATCTGCATTGAGTAAGTTACCATAAATGAAATCCTCAAATATCACTGCCACCTTGCCCCCTTCTTTTTGTGGATTGCTCTGAGATCCCGTCTTATGGCTAGTAAAAGCCAGTTAACCAGTTTTTCTCTAGATAAACTCTGATTCTCCTTTCTGTTTGATCGTTTAATGATCATATATTCACGTTCCTTGGAATTAGATGCTTATTTTCCATGTTTGTGTAAGCAGCATTTTTGAGCTTCCTTAGTCATCTGATTTCCCTGTCAGATTGTGCAATGCTATGCAAGTTGACAGATCAGTTTAGCACTTGGTTGTTTACATCTGCAATTGGGTCAGACATGCCTACTTACCGAAGCAGCAATTGTTATGAGAAAACTTAGCAAGCTTTCTAATCAAAGTGGTTAAATGCATGGTCTGACCATTCTTAAAGTGAGAATAGATGCAGGATGCTTATGTGCAGATTTTGTGCTTATTTCGTTGGGGTTAACCACAAATATGTTGTTTGCATTCAGGCATCAGAAGCAAATAAATTTAGATGGAACATCTGAAGCTGCCCCAACTCTTGTAGGCCATATTCATCTGGACAAGGTATAATCGTATATGATTTATACTGGCTTTTTTTTGCATAAACTGTTTCTGTAAAAAAATATGCATAACTTTTTTTGCAGGGACATTTAGAAAGGATAAACATTCGTATTCAAGACATTCTCCAAAAATGCCAAGAAGTTTCTGGGAGATATGGAAAGAAGAAAGGACACCTTTGCCACCTCTTAAAAAAAATTACTTTTGCTACTGGGTAACCTTTTCTTAGTTTCCTACTATAATCCTGTGAGCTTTCATTTGTTCAACCCTAAATATCACATACATGATTTGTTTAGATATGCCTCCGGTTATAGTGTTAGTACCAGGCTACCTGCTATCGATGTTGGCGATGCTGCACAGCTGCAGTGCTACCAAATTTTGTCAGATTAATCTTCTGGACAAGCTTTTTAGTCCATGAAACTCATTGGGGGTATCATAGTCAAGGGTCCTGAGTTGGAGGCCTAGCATTGGGGGAGGGAGGGAGGGAGGGAACGTGTTCTTGATGAGAGGTGTGATCCTACTTCAGATTTGTTACCAAGTCCCACATGGAGGCCTAAATTCAAATTTTCAGTGTTGTAGAATGGACATATAATCAAGCTAGAAAGGTATGCTCTTGTAGTACACGAGATCAAAAATAATTTCAGTCTGCTTTGCAAACTAGAGCCATCTCATTTTTGGACAAGCCGACAAAGAGATCAAAACTCTAATGGATTCGCTAGACTACAGCTGACATGAAAGAAAGGGGAAGTGATACAATAGCAACTTAGTGTTAACAGCATGAAAATTGGACATTTCCTTTGCCTTTTGTTAGTTGGGTGTGAGTTTGTCTATTCTGTAGCATTACAAGGGCATGCTTATCAGCTTAAGTTATGCTTAAATTTGAAAGGAATCATCTTTTGCTAGTTGCATTATACATTTATTAATGTTATTTGCTTCCTAGTACGTTTAATGAGTGGGTTTGATGTTGTTTGTATCAAAGAGTTAATACGAAGAAGGGAGGCAGTGTTAGTTAATGTATTGTCAGGGTTTTTGTGTGGGGACATGCGCATTGGGAATCAATATATTGTTATATCTATAAGTATTACTGTCTTTTCACTGTAACTTTTTTTATGACTCATTGCTGTTTATTTGACATGATCCTTACATTATTTACATTAGTTATAGTTGATCTAAAAGGTTTCAATTTAATCCTTTGCAGTGATTGTTCATTCACTCAGATGCCAATCGATGGAAAGCTACATAAGGTTCCATGTGTGCAGTTCTCTTTCTCTGATGACAACACTGTATTATCTGAGTCTGTTGAGAGAGCGGTGAATGTGATAGCTGACTCTGTCTGCTCAGTGCTTTTAGATACAATTATTAAAGGTATAGTGAGTTGTACAAACTAAGCTTCTTCCTTTATAATTTCATTTACTGGATAGTTTCAAATTTCACTTAATCCATTCAAATAAAAGTTTACTGTTCCTATCTTATTGAGAGGACTGCTGCGGGCCTAATTTTTATTTCACAATAGTGACACATGTAGAGTAGGGAGGTTGTACAGTGGATACCTGTGATGGCAAGACATTAAGCTTATCTTGGTTGAACTCTCATCATTCCCAATGGACCATGGTTCCTTATTTCTGCTGATGCGGGATCATTGGTGGAACATCAGCTTGGTCTTGTATCTCCATAAATAACTATCTTGGCTGAAGGGAAATTGTTTCCAATAGATAGGATCTTTATTTCTAGTCCTGTGGCCCCCATTTCTAGCGTTTAGAACCTTGGCTTTTATCCTTAGGCCCAGTTCATGTTTATGACTTATTTGGGGGGGGGGGGGGGGGTATACAGGCAGCAGGCAGAATCGACAAACTGGGCAGAATTTGTCTAGAGTGTTATGCAGCAGAAACACTTGTTTTTTTCTTGTCAGGACGTAGTACTATGAGTTCTGGTCTCAGCAGAACTTTGGTTTCTGATGCCTACTCTGTATTTCAGATACACTGAACATACTTCAGTATTCGCATGAGATGTATATGCACCCATCTACCAAATAGATGTTTTCCATTTTGCTGATATAATAGTCAATCTTTCTCTATATTAAAATTAATATAGTGAATGTGGATGATACACATTTGGACTTATATCAAAATATTTACTTCCTGGCACCTTTGAGTTTCAGGAAAAATATTACATTCACTATCTGCAATGGTAGCTGTGACTAAAATGTTACACTATTCTGGGTTTTACTATTTTTACGCTTGAGGTCGTACATGTTCTTTTGTCAACTCATTGATGATCCTAAATTCACCATTAGATGTTCCCTAATGAAGGGAATTGACCATCTTAATGGTTTGGTGTTCATTTGTTCTGCAGGTGATCCTCGAATTCAAGCGGCAAAAGTTATCTGGGTTGAATCAGATGCAACCTCTTGGGTAAAAAACACACGGAAGGTATCAAAGGGTGAGCCGGCGTTAGAAATCATTGTTGAAAAAGATGATGCTGTAAGCATTGGTGATGCCTGGAGAACAACAATTGATGCCTGCTTACCTGTACTTGACCTCATTGACACACGGAGGTCTATTCCATATGGCATTCAGCAAGTGAGGGAACTTATTGGCATCTCATGTGCCTTCGATCAAGTTGTGCAGGTTTGTCAACCAAGCATGTTTTAATATTAATGGTTAAGTCAGCAGTTTTGACTGCAGCAACACCACAGGGACATTTATTCCCCACCCAACGACTTCTGGGGATTGGTAGATCTTGCCTTGTTTAGGATCAGTGTCTATTCTAGTTTGATTGGGTTAATTAGATATTCTGAGGTGTGTCGTGACTCAGCATTTTATTTTGCATCCAGTTGGCTCGTGTTGTATAATACTTATTACAGTGAGAGTACTTTTCTTATTCATCCTGCATCATTTGCATTGATGTTCTTATGCTTGCTTATTTGTTCAGCGGCTTTCAACGACTGTAAAAATGGTTAATAAAGGAGTTCTCAAGGACCATTTGATACTTGTGGCAAACAGCATGACGTGCACTGGAAGTTTGATTGGGTTCAACATTGCTGGCTACAAGGCAACTTTCCGTTCGTTAAAAGTTCAAGTACCTTTCACCGAGTCCACTTTGTTTGTAAGTTTGTGCTTGAAATATCTTGTCCATAATTTCTTACATGTCATTGGCGCTTTGTACTCAAATAACATATTCTGTTTTTGTAGACCCCTATGAAATGCTTTGAGAAGGCTGCAGAAAAATGCGATTCTGATTCATTGGGATGTGTGGTCTCATCATCCTCATGGGGCAAGCATGCAGCAGTTGGTACTGGCTCATCTTTTCAAATTCTCTGGAATGAAAATCAGGTATGCTTATCTTATCAACTGGAGCTTATTGCTTATGTATCACTATATCAGTAGCAAATGTTGAGCCTATCTTATCAGGCCAGACTATTTTTGGTGTCACCAGAAAGCTCTTCTTTTGGTTGATATGATCTAACCATATGGATTTTTCACTAAAATGGTTAATTTCTTTGTTGCAGCTGAAAAGCAACAAGGAGTATGGTGATGGGCTGTATGATTTCTTAGCGTTGGTCAGAACCGACCAAGAAAAGACAGGGTACATGTTCTTGGATGATGTTGACTACCTTGTAGAAGAGAATGCAGTAGATGACATGTGCTTATCTCCTGAGCCTGATGGGACCCTTGGTAAGCCCACCTTTGAGGATAATTTCGAAGAGCAAAATATTCAGAAAGGCAGCTCATGGGAAAATGGCACGACAATGAACTCTAGTTGGGAACAAAATGCTAGTGCTGCAAATGATTCTGGTGACTGGGGAGGCTGGAGTAATGGAGTTGGAGCTGCTGCAAAGCCAGCAGATCAAGATAATTCATGGGAAGTGCATGCTAAGGTGCAGGACAATTCCACTGATTGGGGAGGCTGGAGTAGTGGAGGTGGAGTGGCTGCAAAGCCAGCAGATCAAGATAATTCATGGGAAGTGCATGCTAAGGTGCAGGACAATTCCACTGATTGGGGAGGCTGGAGCACTGAGAAGCCAACAGGCGAGACAACTGTATCTGGACAACCAGCTGAAATGGATACTTGGGCTGATAAGGGTGCTAAAATGGATTCAGATGCAGGTGATGATAATTGGGAGAAGTCCAGCACTCCTGAGGCATCAAATAAAAATTACCCATGGGGCAAATCAGAAAATACATGGGACAAAAGAAAAGGAGATGGAGGTGATGGTGCCTGGGAGAAGAAGTCTGATGATGGCCATGGCAATTGGGAGCATCCCAGCAACTGGAATGGGCAGAGTTTGAATGTAGATCAGGACACGTGGGGAAATGCCAGGGACAAAAAGAAGGCAGATGGTAACTGCCAATGGGAGGAGCAGCCAAGCACTTACAAACGGAAGAAGACAAATGCTGATCATGATTCCTCCTATAACAATGTGATGCCACCATCAGACAATGCTTGGAATGCTGGAGATGGAATTGGAAGACCAAATGCCAAGTCTAATGCAGGATCCAGTTGGGGTGAGAAAGATAAGATGGAGTCTGATGAGCATCTGAAAGTCCCAAAAGAATCAGACACATGGAATACGGAGAAATCTAATGAAAGTCCATGGGATAACACTGATGCACTACAGGATTCCTGGGTTAACAGTGCAACTCGCAATAACAACACTCAGGATGGTTCATGGGACAAAGTAGTAGCTATAAAGGATCCTGATTCACAGCAAGATTCATGGAGTAATGTGACAATCCAGAAGAATGATGCACAGAATGATTCTTGGGACAATGTAGCAGATAAGGCCCCGAATTCTGCCATAGAAGACTCCTGGGGTAATCTGGCTGCAACACCAGTGGGCAATTCAGATGCTAAGCAATCAGATTCTTGGGATGGCTGGAATGCTGTGCCTGCTGAGAACTCACAAGGTACTGCTCAATGGAAAGAGACAACTGATTCTGGTAACAAGGACTGGAAAGTAGATGGATGGGGTGCCAAATCTGGTAACTGGAGCAGCCAAAGAAACAATCCTGGGAGACCCCCAAGAAGACCGGATGAGAGAGGTCCACCTCCACCAAGACAACGGTTTGAACTAACAATAGAGGAGAAGAACATTCTTCTAGAAGTTGAACCCATAATATTCCGTGTGAGAAGGATCTTCCGGGAAGCATGGTAAATTAACTCACAATCGCTTGCTGATTCTACGTGCTTCTTAGTACTTGAAGTTTCTTTAATTAAACAATGAAAAATGTGACTGATGTTTTACATGAAAGAATGCGATATGCAAGACAGCTATATTGTTTTATGCAATGATAATTTTGAATTCTAATTTTATCTATCTCAATTTTCTCAGTGATGGTGTGAGGCTGAAGCCAGAAGACGAAAAGTTTATCCAGGAGAAAGTTCTCGAGCACCACCCGGAAAAGCAATCCAAGGTGTCTGGTGAAATCGACCATATAATGGTATGGTTTTACATTTGACTTCTGGGTTCTGCATTTCGTCACATGATCATCCATCAAAGATTCCATGGCAAAAATAAGTCTTATTTTGGAGCTTGGTTTGTAATTGCCTTGCTTTGACAGGTCAACAAGCATCATACTTTCCAGGACACTCGGTGCTTTTTTGTGGTCTCCACAGATGGAACCCAAGCAGATTTCTCCTACTTGAAGTGCCTGGAGAATTTTGTGAGGAAGAACTACACGGAGGATGTCGACTCATTCTGCATGAAATACTTAAGGCCTCGTCGCAGGCAAGCACCACCACTTGATGTTGGGACAGCACCAGGCGCTCCGGCTGAGGTTCCACCGTCTACCGCAGCTGAGACCGAGCAAGGCACTCCAGCCCTTCCAGCAGAGGTCCCACAAGAGACTCTGGGTTCTCCCGCAGTGGCTCTGGAAGGAACTCACAGTCCCAGGCCAGACCCAACCGACGATACAGGGCTTCTAGGAAAGGAGACTGATCTGGCTCCGGCTTCTCCAGCTGCAGCACCGCAAGAGGCTCCTGAGCCAGACCCAACCGACGATGCTGGGCTTCTAGTTAAGGAAGCTGATCTGACTCCATCTTCTCCAGGTGAGGCTATGCAAGCGACTGCGGACCCAGACTCAACGCGGACTGATATTTAGGCTGTGTGAAACTACGGCATGTAAACGCCAGACTTGTGCTCTGAGCAAGTGAGCATTCCCTTGCTAGTCGTCGGTTACTCCCCCTGACTTCATTTGGAGAGGCGGTAGCGGTAAACATTTAGTCCTTAGCGGCCACTTTCTCGTCCTTTTTGCCTCGACCTGATGGGAACTATGTAAATCCTTGAGAACAATGTTATCCCGTCTACTGTAGCCGTATCTTGTTGAGCTCAGGAAACCTCGGTATTATGTTTGGTGCGGTTGTTTGGTTGTCAGGTGGATCATCAAATGAGCCCTGCAGAGATGTGCTTGTTGAGCTAGTAGATAGTGTTACGTTACGTGCCATGTTGAAGGGATGACTAGTTTGAGCTGTCTGGAACTCCAGGCTGCCTGTCTTTCTGTTTGTGCTTTGGTGTTGCTGTCATTACTTGAACACGTGTTGGAATATACTCAGTATGAGCGAAATAACAAGTGTAACAAAAATTATGATCGCATATTTATAAGTAAAATGATATTTAGGTCTGTTAAAAGATGGTCCATGACTCCATTCCACTATCTGCATTCACGGACAAACATGGTTACCTGCTATATATATAAAAAAAAAACCATGCTTAGTAACCTCATCTGGCCCTCCAATCCTCA
>NC_089586.1:18029686-18055853 GCF_019320115.1 Miscanthus floridulus | reverse complement strand
TTTGACTATTTAAAAAGTACAACTTAGAGTGTTTGCATGTCTGAGCAACCTAAAGCAAGTTGTAGAAATTATATAAGGAACAAAAGTTATTTTAGGACCAACTCATGAAAATGTGTGGAACATTCTCAAACATGGCCCACAAGTCAGATTTGGGGTTGAATTCTACACTTAGAAATTTTCTAAGTCCAAGGGCTGATTTCCAGTTTTGTAGGCTCGACTTTTGCTTGATTTTACTCTCTATCCCTTGCGAATTAGGCTTTGATCTCTAAAGGAGTTTTGTAGCTGGTACATAGTACTTCAACTTTCGTTTAGTACTTCACCTATTTGCTTCGCCGTGCGCGTCTGGCCTCGTCAGTCCACGCCGAACCGAGCACAGCACCGCTCTACTTTGCCGCCGAGAGCACGCCGTCGCCTAGCTTGCTCGCCGTCGTGTCAGTGGTCACTCTAGCTAGCCCATGACTCCATCTTCTTCCTCCGGAGCTCGTCCACCTCACCACTGAGCCAGAGAGTCGAGGTAGCCGCCGTTCTTCTTCTTCTTCGTAGCGCTCCTCCATTGCCACCGGAGTTAGAGGTGAGCCCGCCGTGGCCAACCACCACCGGAGCTCTCTCCCTCCTTTCTCTCCCTTCCCTTGGTTTCCCTATGAACTCTTGATGCTCACGCCAAGCTTAGGTTGGACCGCCTTGGTCTTAGTTGGCCGGCGCACCACCGAGCTCTTCCACCGTGCCACCATGAATGTCGGCGAGCTACCTCCGATGGCTCTGCCCTCCCATCACCTACCCCTATCGATGCGCATGGATGAGTCGAACACGCTAGTGCCCTTGGTCTCACCGGAAAAGTAGCCACCGGTGAGCTACGCCATTCCCGTGCCGTCACAGCCGCCGTGCTCTGTTTTAGTGCCACTTACATGTGGGGTCCCCTGATCGGTGGGTCCCAAGCGTTAGTGATTCAAGCCAGTGAAGCTAGCTCATTTATTCAGTTTTTGAATGTAGTTTGTGATTTTTGTATCTCCTAAGTGGTAGATCCAAATGGAGTGAGGCAAATTTTGGTAGAATCACAGTGAAGTGTAGTATTTAAGAAAAATAGGACATGAGCACATGATGTAGAAATTTTGGATGAATTAAATACGAACTTAAAATGTGTTTTTAATTGCATGCAAATTTCTTTAAATTATATCTTGAGTTTCTGCGATCCAAAAATTATGAAATTTTGTGGGTAAGCTATTCTTGCTTAGTAGAAGCTCTGGTAAAAATTTGAGAGTCATTGCATGTATGGTTTTTGAGTTATAGATTTTTCTTTTACCATTGGTTGATACTTGTATGAATTTTTATAAATTATCTAGGAATCCTATGACCCTGAAATTTGGTGGGTAGCATCCTAGTACCTTAAGTATGCTAGGAAAAATATGAAATCTGTTTCTTGACACTTTTCACTAAGGTTTCCTATTTATGCCATTTTAAGCCTTTATGCCTTGTCATTTTTGTGTAGGATGAGATACTTGTTCAATTGATGTGAAATTTATGTAGTAGCCTATTGGAGACATGTGTAAGCTACTGTAATTTTTGTGGAATTTTATATACACTTTGGATATGTGTTTATTATTTAACCTAAGTATCTAAAATAAATTGTTAAAGGCATGAGAATAATTTATTTAGGAATGGACACTATGTTTTCTGGTGTTCTTTCAACATGTATGATGAGTTAGTAAAGTTAGTCTTGTCCGTTTGTATGTTTACAACGTAAGTTAATAATTATTTCTTGCGTTGTGTCTTTCTGGACAATTCTGAGAACTTTATAAAGTTCCCCATGATAAATTGGTTTGATGGGATAGTGGTCAATAACAAAGTTGTAGACAATTTTATAAGCTTTCCAGAAAGTCTTAAATCATGGTATTTGGATCTGTAGAACTCCAGTTATGGATCAAACTTGTAGCTGCTATTTACAGCCTAAAAACTATTGAGTGCAGTGACTGACTTGTTTGCTTTATATGAGTTGATGTGATGATTTAGATGCTAGGCTAATGAAGATAAATTGTTAGTTGTAGGTGCTAGACCTCTTACCGAAGATGAACAACTTTATCTTAGGTTATTAGAACTTGGTGAATGTGCCATTCTTGTTTTCTAAAAGAGATATGCACCTACTCGGTAAAAATCAATGTTAATCTTGCATCATTATGTCTTTCATGCATCCATTCATACATGGCTATACATTTCATCATCATCTTCCATCTCTTGTGCATGCACGATTCTTATACTATGCATATGCATGCAATAGGTGTTCTGAAGGGAGTTACGCTTCTGGAATTCGAGCCAGTATTTCCGGAGGAGCCGCAGCAAGCTCAGGAGCAGGAGGTGCAGGCCCCCGAAGAAGGAGTCAACGAAGAAGTTCTTGAGTGCCCCAATCACCAACCTTCATCTTTTCTGAAAGGCAAGCCCTGGAGCATTCTAAGTCTCCTATGTTTTAAAAAAATAGTTACTTTGAGTATCTTTATTTATTGATGCATTAAGTGATAGGAATTGGATGAGAACACTTGTTGCATATATATCTATTCCTTGGCCAATATACGTACCCTGAATCCTACTTAGGTCCAGGCACGAATCAAAGCTTAGCCATGCTTAGACCGGTAAGAGTCAGGTGATTTCCTGTCACCTGCAAGTTAGGAGAATGTCTGGTCACAGTTGGCTATAATTGCTATCGTGGAGAATAACCATGTGTTAATAATGAATTGTGACCGGGCGGGATGTCGATAGAGAAGCAACAAGGCAAGGAGGTCTTGGGTGTGGATCTATCCCCGTCTATGTCAGTTAAGGACCGATTCACTATACGTCCTCATGTCATGTTGAATGTATGCCTATCACTTAGTTGGCTGGATAACTCGTTCCAACCGTGAAGCCGAGTAGCTCAACTCAGGCCGGAAGACCGAGAAGTGAAAGTGCGCACCCTGGCGGTAGTAAGGATGTATGGGGAACTATTGGCGTAAGTCCGAGGTGAGATTGACCACCTGGCAGAGTGGACTCCCTGAGGGTGCGGCGCTACTTGGAGCCATGATTCCTGAGATGTACCAAAGGTGACCTAAGGCTGCCTTCATGTGGTATGCCTGGGTTTGTGTTAGGAATACCCCTCTAGCTGGATAGGAATCGATTCGAATCGCCGTCGCTCCTAGATAGTGAGAACTTGACTGAGCAGCGGCAACATAGATGCACTTAATTGAACTTGATGGTTAAATCGATGATGATGATGATACAACATTATACCGGATATGGTTACTAATGTTTGGAGTTAATCAATTGTTTGCTCTAGTACAGGTGCTAATCTAGTTGATAGGTTAATATTGTTAACTTGCTGCTTACTCATAAATCAAATTATGCTCGCTTATCACTAAAGCTTTTATGCAAAATGGTTGTCAAGCAAGATCCATCGATAAAGCCTTGCATACTCCTTGGTGTCATTTATTTCTGGTTTACGACGGGTAAGTCTAGCTGAGTACCTTCTTGTACTCAGGGTTTATTCCCCCTTGTTGCAGATGACGTGCTCTATAATAGCTACTGCAAGTATTGTCTCCACCCTGCAGGGGATGAAGACTAGATCATGGGCATGATCATCTATGTTATCTTATCTTACTGCTTTTGCTGGATATGACTATGGTACTGGCTTGTATTTGAACTAAGTGTGTGTGATGGTCTCAAACTACTTTACTTCCGCTATTTGTGAACTCATTTTGTAATAACTATGTGTACTCTGATGTATGAGGTACTTATGAACTACTTGTGAAATGGATGTAACATGTGGCTTGTTATGTTGGATTACTGTGATCTTGGTTGTATGCAAGTTGGTTTGAAATCCTTCGTGGTTTCAGTTGACTACCGGGTTTATATGGGTTCAAGTATGACGGTTTGATCACTCCGGTGATTGCTTTTGTACTTATACTCTTATAAATTGGTCGGTTCTGTTACAGCTGGTATCAGAGCTAGATTCAACAGTAAACATGTCATATGTGTATTTAAAACAAAAGCTTTTGTTTGCGAAAATCAGTTTTGACATCTTATAGCTATCTATATATAGGTGTTCAAATCTGAAATTTTAGCTAAGTATGCCAGTTGTCATATCCTCTATGCCCAAATAAGGACTTTCAGGTGGCTTAATTAAGTAATGACTTTTGGGGGGTAATTGCTTTCGTTTTATTTCGTCGTCCATATGGCGTGCTATTGTATGGATGCCATCCGCTTGGGTGGTAATGTATGGATCAATTGCCTCTACGCCTAGGTAAAGTGAGTTGTGAGAGCATGACCGTCCAACTGTCAGTCTAGGGGAGAGTTAGTTATGGTTATCGGAATGCTTACATGTTGCACACATGTACATATGAAGGTACTTAATTGTGGGTGTATCAATCGGGTAGCTTTGGATACCGAAGTATATATATCCGGGGATGTATATATGGAGAGTATCTTAGTTTACTGCTTTCATTGCGTACTTATTTCTTATGTTGGGATGGGCTGCAATGAAATTTTCTGCAGGTACACTAACAACGCAACGTGTAGCTCGACTAGATACGTATATGAGAGAATGTATGTATGCCACCGTCTATGTCGCTAGAATGTTAAATTTTCTTAAGATTCGTGAGGACATACGAAACGTGCATGCATCATGTTACTCATGCCCTTACATTTTTGCATCACTCCCTCCCTTATCTTCAAGTATTCCGTTATACTTTTCTCATCCTGTATGGTAATCCTCTCGCACCCAAGTTACAACGCTACTACTGATGGCCGCACTAGCACTACCGCCCTGGAGCAGCACATTCCTTCATGTGTTTGGCACCCCAACCCTATTATGGATGGTGCTACATTCAGTAGGATACACGAAGACGCCTCATTATACTTAGATGTAATCTCTGAAACTTGCATGTTGGCTTCATTTGGATGCGAGCTTTAAATAGAAGTCCAGCTTTGATGTTGACCAAAAAGTTGGCATGTGAGCGTATGTATCGCATGAATGTGCGGAGTAAAGTTATGGCGATGTTATGATGATGAATTATTGTGCCTCTATTTATTGTATGAAATTAATCTTTTCAATAAGTTCAGTTTGGCATAATTCTACAATTCATCTGCAATGTATCTGACATCGTCCATCATTACTCACAAATGCGCTTCTATAGATGTTGCGCAATCTGTGTTCAGGCCGTGCTGGGGGTAGTGGTGATGATGATCTTCCACCACCACCATCGCCCACACCGTCGGATCTGTTGGCCATGCTCGTGGAAGGTCAGCGTGCGTTGGGCGATGCTATGCGTACCCTAGCCCAGCATCAAGCACAGGGCCACAATCAACGATAGGGACCAGAGCCCAACCAGTTTAGTGATTTTAAGGAATTCCAAGATACCAAGCCGCCCGTCTTCAAGGAAGCTGAAGAGCCGCTCCAAGCAGAAGAGTGGCTAAACACGCTTGAGCACAAGTTCCGTTTGCTCAGGGTGACAGAGCAGATGAAGGTGGAGTATGCTTCGCATCAGCTACAAGGACCAGCAGGTATATGGTGGCAACATTATCGGTCCACCCTACCAGAAAATGCCTAGATCACTTGGAATCGATTCCAGGAGGCTTTCAAGAGTCATTATATTCCTCCCGGGTTGATGGCCATAAAGCACAATGAGTTTATGAAGTTGGTGCAGGGCACCAAGATACTCACTGAATATCTTCATGCCTTCAATCATCTGGCAAGGTATGCTCCAGAATTTGTTGATTCCGAAGCAAAGAAAATCGCCAGCTTTAAGAGAGGGCTTAGTCCCAAACTAATGAAGTCCATGGGGAACAACAAGAGTGTCACTTTCAATGAGTCCGTAAGTGATGCTCTTACTCAAGAGAATAACGATAATGTCTATGCTGCTTCCAAAAATCGCAAGAGGGCCTTTGAGGCAGGTGTCTCTTAGGCTAAAGCCCCAGTAGCGAAGACTCAGTTTCGCCCACCGACTACAGCCGTTAGGTACCGGCTGCCACAAAAGAAGAATCAGGCAAAGACTGGTTTCAAGAAGGCATTTACTGTACCTCTTCCAAATGGCACCACAGGACCAAGAAATTCTTTTGTTCCGCCAGCTAATAGGTCCTGCTAGAATTATGGCAGGACAGGTCATTGGTCCAAGAATTGTCCGTATCCTCAGAAGAACAATCAGAAGCAAGGGAATTCTAGTGCTCGTCAAGGACATGTTAACTACACCAACGTGACCGAGATACCCTCAGGAGAGGTGGTCACTGCGGGTAAGTTTCTTGTGAATCACCATCCGGTAGTTGTACTATTTGATTCTGGTGCTTCGCATTCATTTATGAGTCTAGCTTTTGCATCAAAATACAATCAGAAGGTAATTATAGTATCCACGGGTAGTTATTGCATTAGTGTAGCTAGAAGTAATATTTCGACCAATCAAATAGTGCTAGGGGTAAGTATCGAAATAGAGGGACGAGTGTTTATGGCTGATGTGGTAGTTCTACCGGGATTAGGGATAGACGTAATCTTGGGAATGAAGTGGATGAGCGGTCATGGAGTGCTCATTGATACTTTCACTAGGGTCGTTATGTTGAAGGATCCTATCAGCAAGGAAGCCTTCCTTGTGCCACTTCCCAGAGAGCTAGAACTCCACAACACTGCTAATGCTATCCAGACCCCGAGAATTGAGGATGTCCCAGTAGTGTGTGAATTTCCAGATGTATTTCCTGATGATCTACTTGGTTTACCGCCGGATCGAGATATTGAATTCAAGATCGAGTTAGTGCCAGGCACTACACCTATTTCTAGAAGGCCTTATAGGATGCCGCCCAATGAGTTAGTAGAGCTTAAAGTTCAGTTACAAGATATGTTAGAGAAAGGCCTTATCCAACCTAGTGCCTCTCCCTAGAGTTGTCCTGCTATATTTGTGAAGAAGAAGGACAAGTCATTGCGCATGTGTGTGGATTATCGTCCACTCAATGCGGTGACAATCAAGAACAAGTACCCATTGCCCCGCATTGATATTTTGTTTGATTAGTTGTCTAAGGCAAAGGTATTCTCTAAAATTGATTTGAGATCTGGTTATCATCAGATAAAGATTAGACCGGAGGATGTGCCTAAGACCACTTTCTCCACTAGATACGGGTTGTATGAGTATCTGGTTATGTCTTTCGGCCTGACCAATGCTCCTGCATACTTCGTATATCTGATGAATTCTGTGTTCATGGAAGAACTAGACAAATTTGTGGTTGTCTTCATTGATGACATCTTGATCTTTTCTGTAAATGCTGAAGAACATGCCGAGCATCTGAGAGTTGTTTTATCCAGGCTACGAGAGCATAAGCTTTATGCCAAGTTCAGTAAATGTGAGTTTTGGCTTAAGAAAGTACCTTTCTTGGGTCATGTGTTGTCCAATGAAGGGATTTCGGTTGATCTGTCTAAGGTGCAAGAAGTCATGAATTGGAAGGCACCAACTTCAGTGCATGCGGTCAGAAGTTTCCTTGGTTTGGCTGGATATTATCATCGATTCATCCTAGATTTCTCTAAGGTAGCCAAACCCATGACCAAGTTGCTTCAAAAAGATGTGAAGTTTGTTTGGACTCTAGAGTGTGAGACTGCTTTTTGCGCTTTGAGGACCTTGTTGACATCAGCTCCTATGTTGGCACAACCTGACATCGAGAAACCTTTTGATGTGTTTTGTGATGCATCAGGTACCGGTTTAGGATGTGTCCTTATGCAGGAAGGCCGAGTTATCGCCTATGCCTCACATCAGCTAAGGAAGCACGAAGCTAATTATCCAACTCATGATCTTGAGTTAGCTGCGGTTGTTCATGCTTTGAAGATTTGGAGGCATTACCTGCTCGGTAACGTGTGCCATATTTATACCGATCATAAAAGTCTCAAGTATATCTTCACTCAACCAGAATTGAACATGAGACATAGAAGATGGCTAGAGTTGATTAAAGATTATAACTTAGAAGTTCATTATCATTCGGGTAAAGCAAATGTTGTTGCTGATGCTTTGAGTAGAAAATCTCACTGTAATTCTCTCTTGGAAGCAGATTATCATTTGGCGCATATATTACATCCTACTATGTTGCACAGTATTACCCTTAGTTGCTCTCTAGAAAGTAAAATCATTGAGCTTCAGAAAACCGATGTGGGTGTGTTCCACATCAAAAGAAAGATGAAGGAACAAGAGCCAAAGCACTTTCGTATTGATGAGAAGGGTGTTCTATGGTTTAAGGACAGACTTGTAGTACCGAAGGACAAAGAGCTTAGAAACCAAATCTTAGAAGAAGCTCACTCATCCAAGTTATCTATCCACCCAGGAAGTAGCAAAATGTATCAAGATTTGAAATCTCGCTTTTGGTGGACCAAGATGAAGAAAGAAATCACAGCTTATGTTTCAAGGTGCGACAATTGTTGTAGAGTCAAAGCAATTCACATGAAGCCTGCTGGACTTCTCCAACCATTGTCTATACTAGGATGGAAGTGGGAAGAGATTAGTATGGATTTCATTATTGGACTTCCCCCTACCCAAAAGAATTTTAATTCCATATGGGTAATAGTGGATTGTTTAACAAAGTCTGCTCATTTCATACCAGTTAGAGTTGACTATCGACCAAGTGACTATGCTGAGCTATATTTTAACCAGATAGTACGTCTCCATGGTGTTCCTAGAACCATTGTATCTGATAGAGGACCTCAGTTCACCGCTCGTTTTTGGGAACAATTGCATAAGATGATAGGGACCAACTTAGTTAGAAGTTCTGCTTATCATCCACAAACCTCCGGACAAACGGAGCAGGTGAATCAAATATTGGAAGACATGTTAAGAGATTGTGTCATATCATCCAAAGGTTCATGGGATAAGTGGTTACCCTTGGCTGAATTTTCCTATAATAATAGTTATCAAGAAAGTATCAAGATGGCCCCGTTCGAAGCGTTATATGGTCGCAAGTGTAGAACTCCTTTGAACTAGGTTGAATCTGGAGAAAGGAGATACTATGGCATTAATTTTGTCGAAGAGGCTGAACAACAAGTCCGTACTATCCAAAAACATATGAAAGCCGCTCAAGCTAGGCAGAAAAGCTATGCGGATAAAAAAGGAAGCCCATTGCGTTTGAAGTAGGTGATCACGTTTATCTGAAGGTATCACCGGTGAAAGGTGCGCAACGATTTGGAGTAAAAAGAAAGCTTGCACCTAGGTATGTAGGTCCATATCCGATCATAGAGAAGAGTGGGAATGTAGCTTACAAGATAGAGTTACCATACAAGATGAGAGCTATCTTCAATGTTTTTCATGTATCTCAATTGAAGAAATGTCTCCGTGTTCCTAAGAAAGAGTTTCACTTAGAGATGTCAAGTTGAAATCAGATCTATCCTATGAAGAAAGACCAGTGCGGGTTATTGACACGAGAGAAAGAGTAACCCGGAACCGTGTGGTTAAGTTCTACAAGGTTATGTAGAGTAACCAGGGTAGTGAGAGCGATGCAATGTGGGAACGGGAAGATTATTTGAAGGATGTATACCCTACCTTTTATTCAAAATGGTATGCTTTTCAAATCTTAAGGCGAGATTTTTATAAGGGGGGAGGGCTGTAACACCCCAGTGTTATGGTTGCACTAAAACACTTGCATCACATGAGCATGAGCATCATCATCTCATTCATAAGCATCATATCATTATGAATGTTATCATTTCATGTGTGTTTCTATTTGAACTGCTTGGTTTATGCTAGCAATTGTGTGTGCTCACATGTGGTCTATGCAAATGTGTGTCAAATGTCCCCTTAAACAACTTAGCTACACTTAGAATGTCTTTAGCAACAATGTTCATGTTGACCATATTGCCTAAATTACACTTCCAAGTAATATCTTGACTTGTGTTGACCCTAGAGCTCTTATCTTTGACTATTTAAAAAGTACAACTTAGAGTGTTTGCATGTCTGAGCAACCTAAAGCAAAGTTGTAGAAAATTATATAAGGAACAAAAGTTATTTTAGGACCAACTCATGAAAATGTGTGGAACATTCTCAAACATGGCCCACAAGTCAGATTTGGGGTTGAATTCTACACTTAGAAATTTTCTAAGTCCAAGGGCTGATTTCCAGTTTTGTAGGCTCGACTTTTGCTTGATTTTACTCTCTATCCCTTGCGAATTAGGCTTTGATCTCTAAAGGAGTTTTGTAGCTGGTACATAGTACTTCAACTTTCGTTTAGGAGGTTTGCGCTAATGACCAAAGGATTCGGAGATCCATCGGCTCCAAATCACGCTGTCAGGCGTTGAGGTTTCGACTGAAACAGAGCTACAGTGTTTCGGTAGTTCAAGTCATGGCCGACCGAGCTCAGGCCGCGCGCGCCAGGTGGTGGTCGTACGTTGGCGTTGCCCCCCACAGGTCAGGCCATCATGGCCATGACGACGCCACACGCCCCTCAGCTCGCCTATTTGCTTCGCCGTGCGCGTCTGGCCTTGTCAGTCCACGCCGAACCGAGCGTAGTGCCGCTCCGCTTTGCCGCCGAGAGCACGCCGTCACCCAACTCACTTGCTGTCATGTCAGTGCTCACTCCAGCTAGCCCATGACTCCATCTTCTTCCTCTAGAGCTCGTCCACCTCACCACTGAGCCAGAGAGTCGAGGTAGCCACCGTTCTTCTTCTTCTCCGTAGCGCTCCTCCATTACCGTCGGAGTCGGAGGTGAGCCTGCCGTGGCCAACCACCACCGGAGCTCTCTCCCTCCTTTCTCTCCCTTCCCTCGGTTTCCCTATGAACTCTTGATGCTCACGCCAAGCTTAGGTCAGACCACCTTGGTCTTAGTTGGCCGGTGCACCACCGAGCTCCTCCATCGTGCTGCCATGAACGTCGGCGAGCTACCTCCGGTGGCTCCGCCCTCCCATCACCTACCCCTATCGATGTGCATGGATGAGTCGAACACGCTAGTGCCCTTGGTCTCACCGGAAAAGTAGCCGCCAGCGAGCTACGCCATTCCCGCGCTGTCACAGCCGCTGTGCTCTATTTTAGTGCCACTTACATGTGGGGTCCCCTGACCGGTGGGTCCCAAGCGTTAGTGATTCAAGCCAGTGAAGCTAGCTCATTTATTCAGTTTTTGAATGCAGTTTGTGATTTTTGTATCTCCTAAGTGGTAGATCCAAATGGAGTGAGGCAAATTTTGGTAGAATCACAGTGAAGTGTAGTATTTAAGAAAAATAGGACATGAGCACATGATGTAGAAATTTTGGATGAATTAAATAGGAACTTAAAATGTGTTTTTAAATGCATGCAAAATTGTTTAAATTATATCTTGAGTTTCTTTGATCCAAAAATTATGAAATTTTGTGGGTAAGCTATTCTTGCTTAGTAGAAGCTCTGGTAAAAATTTGAGAGTCATTGCATGTATGGTTTTTGAGTTATAGATTTTTCTTTTACCATTGGTTGATATTTGTATGAATTTTTATAAATTATCTAGGAATCCTATGACCCTGAAATTTGGTGGGTAGCATCCTAGTACCTTAAGTATGCTAGGAAAAATATGAAATCTGTTTCTTGACACTTTTCACTAAGGTTTCCTATTTATGCCATTTTAAGCCTTTATGCCTTGTCATTTTTGTGTAGGATGAGATACTTGTTCAATTGATGTGAAATTTATGTAGTAGCCTATTGGAGACATGTGTAAGCTACTGTAATTTTTGTGGAATTTTATATACACTTTGGATATGTGTTTATTATTTAACCTAAGTATCTAAAATAAATTGTTAAAGGCATGAGAATAATTTATTTAGGAATGGACACTATGTTTTCTGGTGTTCTTTCAACATATATGATGAGTTAGTAAAGTTAGTCTTGTCCGTTTGTATGTTTACAACGTAAGTTAATAATTATTTCTTGCGTTGTGTCTTTCTGGACAATTCTGAGAACTTTATAAAGTTCCCCATGATAAATTGGTTTGCTGGGAAAGTGGTCAATAACAAAGTTGTAGACAATTTTATAATCTTTCCAGAAAGTCTTAAATCATGGTATTTGGATCTGTAGAACTCCAGTTATGGATCAAACTTGTAGCTGCTGTTTGCAGCCTGAAAACTGTTGAGTGCAGTGACTGACTTGTTTGCTTTATATGAGTTGATGTGATGATTTAGATGCTAGGCTAATTAAGATAAATTGTTAGTTGCAGGTGGTAGACCTCTTACCAAAGATGAACAACTTTATCTTAGGTTATTAGAACTTGGTGAGTGTGCCGTTCTTGTTTTCTAAAAGAGATATGCACCTACTCGGTAAAAATCAATGTTAATCTTGCATCATTATGTCTTTCATGCGTCCATTCATACATGGCTATACATTTCATCATCATCTTCCATCTCTTGTGCATGCACGATTCTTATACTATGCATATGCATGCAATAGGTGTTTCAGAGGGAGTTACGCTTCTGGAATTCGAGCCAGTATTTCCAGAGGAGCCGCAGCAAGCTCAGGAGCAAGAGGTGCAGGCCCCCGAAGAAGGAGTCAACGAAGAAGTTCTTGAGTACCCCGATCACCAACCTTCATCTTTTCTGAAAGGCAAGCCCCGGAGCATTCTAAGTCTCCTATTTTTTAAAAAATAGTTACTTTGAGTATCTTTATTTATTGATGCATTAAGTGATAGGAATTGGATGTGAACACTTGTTGCATATATATCTATTCCTTGGCCAGTATACGTACCCTGAATCCTACTTAGGTCCAGGAGCGAATCAAAGCTTAGCCATGCTTAGACCGGTAAGACTCAGGTGATTTCATGTCACCTGCAAGTTAGGAGAATGTCTGGTCACGGTTGGCTATAATTGCTATCGTGGAGAATAACCATGTGTTAATAATGAATTGTGACCGGGCGAGATGTCGATAGAGAAGCAACAAGGCAAGGAGGTCTTGGGTGTGGATCTATCCCCGTCTGTGTCGGTTAAGGACCGATTCGCTGTACGTCCTCATGTCATGTTGAATGCATGCCTATCACTTAGTTGGCTGGATAACTCATTCCAACCGCGAAGCTGAGTAGCTCAACTCAGGTCGGAAGACCAAGAAGTGAAAGTGCGCACCCTAGCGGTAGTAAGGATGTATGGGGAGCTATTGGCGTAAGTCCAAGGTGAGATTGACCACCTGGCAGAGTGGACTCCCTGAGGGTGCGGCGCTGCTCGGAGCCGCGATTCCTGAGATGTACCAAAGGTGACCTAAGGCTACCTTCGCACGGTATGCCTAGGTTTGTGTTAGGAATACCCCTCCAGCTGGATAGGAATCGATTCGAATCGCCGTCTCTCCCGGATAGTGAGAACTTGACTGAGCAGCGGCAACGTAGATGCACTTAATTGAACTTGATGGTTAAATCGATGATGATGATGATACAACATTATACCGGATATGGTTACTAATGTTTGGAGTTAATCAATTGTTTGCTCTAATACAGGTGCTAATCTAGTTGATAGGTTAATATTGTTAACTTGCTGCTTACTCATAAATCAAATTATGCTCGCTTATCACTAAAGCTTTTATGCAAAATGGTTGTCAAGCAAGATCCACCGATAAAGCCTTGCATACTCCTTGGTGTCATTTATTTTTGGTTTACGACGGGTAAGTCTAGCTGAGTACCTTCTCGTACTCAGGGTTTATTCCCCCTTGTTGCAGATGACGTGCTCTATAATGGCTACTACAAGTATTGTCTCCACCCTGCAGGGGATGAAGACTAGATCATGGGCATGATCATCTATGTTATCTTATCTTACTGCTTTTGCTGGATATGACTATGGTACTAGCTTGTATTTGAACTAAGTGTGTGTGATGGTCTCAAACTACTTTACTTCCGCTATTTGTGAACTCGTTTTGAATAACTATGTGTACTCTGATGTATGAGGTACTTATGAACTACTTGTGAAATGGATGTAACATGTGGCTTGTTATGTTGGATTACTGTGATCTTGGTTGTATGCAAGTTGGTTTGAAATCCTTCGTGATTTCAGTTGACTACCGGGTTTATATGGGTTCAAGTATGACGGTTTGATCACTCCGGTGATTGCTTTTGTACTTGTGCTCTTATAAATTGGTCGGTTCCATTACAAAAATCCCTGGCAGAGCCGTGGCTCGAGAAGATCCTATCTTTGATAGCTGGTCGGCTGGCTGGTTTTGATCCTGTAGCACATGGTGGTACTCGATACCGTAGAATTTCCCTTCAATTTTTCTAATTTCGGCGTAGTATGCGTCCATTTTTTCACTGGAACAGGACCAATCCTTATTGAGTTGGTTGATAACCAGCGTGGAATCCCCATATACCATGAGGCATTTGACGCCGAGCTCGACGGCTATACGGAGACCATGGAGACATGCTTCGTACTCCGTGGCGTTGTTGGAGGCTGGGAAATGTATGCGGAGAACATATCGGAGTTTGTCCTTTGTCGGCATGATGAACAGAATGCCCACACCAGCACCATTGATGTTAAGGGCACCGTCAAAGTACATCACCCAGTGCTCGGGGCAAGTGGCAGCAATGGGTTCTTGGATCTCGGTCCACTCGGCGATGAAATCAGCAAGCTCCTGTGACTTAACTGTTGGTCTGCTTCTGAAATCAATGGAGTAAGTGCCGAGCTCCACGGCCCACTTGATGATACGACCATTGGCCTCTTTATTGCAGAGAATATCCCCTAGAGGGAACTCTGTGACCACGGTGATCTTGTAGTATTCGAAGTAATGTCGGAGCTTGCGTGAGGTAATCAAAATTGCATATAACAGCTTTTGTACCTGAGGATAGCGAGTTTTGGGCTCATTAAGTACCTCGCTGATGAAATAGACCGGACGTTGCACCTTGTAGGCGTGTCCGGCTTCCTCGTGTTCGACGACAATAGCCGTACTGACAAAGCGAGAGGTGGCAGCGATGTAAACTAGCAGAGTTTCATCTGGTTGTGGTGCTGTCATGATTGGAGGTTTTGTTAGAAACAACTTGAGCTGCTCGAAAGCTGTATCTGCCTCCTCTGACCAAGAAAAAAGCTCGGAGGCCTTGAGGAGCTTGAAGAAAGGTAGCCCTTTTTCGCTGAGACGCGAGATAAAATGGCTTAGCGCAGCCATGCAACCCATAAGCTTCTGTATATCCTTGACACACGTCGGCCGTTTCATGTTGGTGATGGCGGAGACCTTGTCAGGGTTTGGTTCGATGCCCCAAGCGCTAACAATGTAGCCGAGCAGGATACCGGATGGAACTCTAAAGATGCACTTTGAAGGGTTCAGCTTCCATCGGTATTTGCTTAGGTTGGAGAAAGTTTCTTCATGGTCGGTGATAAGATTGTTAGCGGTTCTAGTCTTGACGACCACGTCGTCGATGTAGGCTTCGACGTTGTGGCCGATCTATTGGTCGAGGCACGTCTGGATAGCCCTTTGGTAGGTCGCGCTAGCGTTCTTTAGTCCGAAGGACATAGTGGTGTAGCGGTATGCACCGAAAGGCATGATGAATGACATTTTGACCTGGTCTTCCTCCTTGAGGGAGATCTGATAGTAGCCTGAGTAACAGTCAAGAAAGGAGAGCAACTCGCAGCCGGCGGTGGAGTCTACAACCTCGTCTATCCGAGGCAGGCCAAAGGGGTCCTTAGGACAGTGTTTGTTAAGATAAGTATAATCAACACACATTCTCCATTCTTTATTCTTTTTCTTAACAAGAATAGGATTAGCTAACCAATCTAGATGATACACTTCTTTTATAAATCCGACAGCTAAGAGCCATTTTATTTCTACCCTAATAGCCTCCTTTTTGTCCGGTGCAAATCGGCGAAGTTTCTGCTTGATCGGTTTAGCGGTCGGCGAGACATTCAAGGAGTGCTCGATCTTCTCCTGCGGTACCCCCGGCATGTCTACAGGTTTCCAAGCAAACACATCGACGTTGGTACGTAGGAAGGAGATGAGCACGCTTTCCTATTTGGGGTCAAGGTGAGCCCCAATTTTCACCATCTTGGAAGGGTCGTCGAGGCCGAGGCCAATCTCCTTGACTTCCTTGGACTTGGCGGAGGCACGGGGAGGCTCTAGGATCTCCATGTCGTCAGCAGATGCTGTCTTGGCTTTGGCGACCATGCTAGCCATCTGGATGGAGAGGTCGGTGGCTTCGGCGAGGGCGAGACTTTCTGTCTCGCAGGCGTAGGCGACGGAGAGGTTGGCCCACAGAGATAGGACTCCTACAGGCGAAGGCATCTTCAACACCAAATACACGTAGTGCAGAACGGCCATGAACTTGGTCAGAGCCGGACGCCCTAGTATGGCATGGTAGGCGGTGTCGAAGTCGGCGACATAAAAGTTGATATGCTCCACTCGGTAGTTGGTTGCTGTGCCGAACTGTACTGGTAGGGTAATTTCCCCAAGTGGTCTGGATGTCTGCCAGGTACCACACCCTAGAAGGAGGAGTCTGAGGGCATGAGGTCTGTTGTCCTGAGGCCGAGCTCCCTTAGGGCCCCAGCGAAGAGTAGATTCAAAGCGCTTCTACCGTCAACAAGGACTTTTCTGAAGAGCACCTTCTAGATAGTCGTGTTAAGGACGAGGGGAAAACACCCTGTGTAGGGTATGTCCACCCACTGGTCGACCCTGCTGAAGGTGATGGGGATTTCAGACCACGGGCGATAGCTGGGGTTGGTGGTAGTTTCCTCTGAAGCGATGGCGAGCACTCATCGGGCGGCGAGCTTCCGTTCCCTTCTGCTCTCATTAGCGGCAAAACCCCCGAAGATGGTGGCGACCACCTTGTCATGGTCCTGGAAGGCATTATTATTATCCCTAGGTGGTCGGCGTCCTCTGTTCCCACCATTGTCGTTGTTGTACTTTTTCTCCTAGAACTCCTTAGCCAAACCAAGGCAATCTTTCATCTTGTGTTTGGCGTTCTTGTGCATGGGGCATGGTCCGTCGAGGATCTTCTTGTACTACTCATCGTAGTTACGCTTTGCGCACGGCTCATTGACATTGGCAACAAAGTGATCTGGTCAGCGGCGGCGATTCTGACTAGGCTTGAATCCATCTGGCCGATCTCGTCCGCTGTCCCGATAGAAACTACGGTCATCGTAGCGGCGATCATTGTATTGTCGATTGTCGTTGCGGTCGTCATGGCGGTGAACGTTGTGCTGTCGGTCGTCGTTGTGGTCATCATGGCGGCGAGGCGGGCGATTAGTGCATGTATCTTCGTTAAAACACACCTTCACTTCCTCGGCGTCGGCGTACTGGTTGGCGGTTGTGATCATCTCGCCGATGCCGGTAGGTGGCTTTCTGTTGAACATAGAACGGAGTTCTCGGTGATGAAGTCCTCGGACGAAGGTGGTGATGACTTCGGCCTCCGTGATGTTGGGAATAGAATTCCTCATCTCGGAGAAGCGTCTGATGTAGCTGCGGAGTAGTTCGGACGGCTTTTGGTTGATGTGGTTAAGATCGTGCTTGGTGCCCGGCCGCTTGCATGTGGCCATGTAGTTGTCGGTGAAGACTCTCTTTAGATCCTCCCAAGAGCTGATGGAGTTCGGGGCGAGGCTTGTGAACTAGCTCATGGTAGCTAGCGTGAGCATGACAGGGAGATAGTTCGCCATGACGTTGGTGTCTCCTCCGGCGGTGCGGACGGCGGTGGCGTAAGCCTGCAGCCACTGAGTTGGGTTCATCCTTCCTTCGTAGGGCTTGACTCCGGTGATTTTGAAACCACAGGGCCACTGGAGCATTCGGAGTGCCCTGGTAAATGTAGGGGGCCCTTCCGGGCTGTCGGGGCCGACATTGGTAGTATTGTCGGCGACGATCGGCTCTAGAGCTGAGTCCGGGTTGCCGTACTCCTAGCGACGTCGTACTTCATCTTCATGGCGCCCGAAACATCGTTGATCGATACGCCGTCGTGCATCCCGAAGGTTACTGAGGTGCACTCGAGCGTCCTGTTCGACCTCTTGGTTGTGCTGGCGATGATGCTCGGCGTGGTGGCCTCCAACTCCCCCCTGGGGAGGTAGTGACTGGTCGGCAAAGCGGCTTTGACTGGGGCGGTGATTAGATCTAGGATCAGCTGATTGGCGGATCATGCTTGTGGAGCATGAAGGTCTCTGAACTTCTTGGATCTCATTAACTTGATAGTGTGCCACCTTAAGCATAGCGGCGACCTTGGTGAGCTCGGGCATCTGCGGGAGGTGAGCAAGTTCGTTGGCGGCCATGGCCAGATTGGCGCTCAGAGTCTTGAAAACGTCGTGGCCGTCAACGCGGAGGAATTCTTCATTAAGGTTGTGATGGAGGGGCCTTCCTTGTGAATCGAACTGGTTATCACGAGTAGCCTCAGCCATCGCAATGGCACGTTCGTTATCACGCCGTTGCACACAATTGGCGTTCCTATTTTCACGGGCAGCGCGTTCCTCATCTGTTTCGCCGTTCCGAGGGGGGCTGTCGATACTGACGTTGAAGATTGCGCCACCTCGGAAAGGTAGGAGAGGAGGTTGCTTGGTGAAGGTCTCGGTGAGGGGCTCGGTGGATCCTTGAGACTCGGAGTCCGGATTTTCCTCAAGGATAGTTTAGAGGGATGCTCCGAGACCTCGGCTGGCGTGCAGCATGTTGACGGTTGGTGAAAGCTGGTCGGCGAGCCGGTCGGTGAATTTGCCCCTCAGGGCATCCTGATATGTAGCTACGGTGTTGGCGAGCCCAAAGGGCAGGGCGGCGAGCCCTGGAGTTTGTCGAGCATTGAACATTGATAGATCGGGATCAGAGGGTGCTCGGTGCTGAACAAGGGTGTCCAGAGCTGACTCAGCAATGGATAGGCAATCGGTGAGTTTCAGGCCAACCCGATCGATGGATTCGATCAGATCGTCATTGTTGACATGCCTCCTCTGGTAGCAAGGAAGCGAGCGGCGAGTGGCTGATGGAGTCGACCCCAGAAGTGGTTTCGAGATTGGATCTACAGTTGCAGGTGCGAGGGTGGTCAACGCAGAACGGATCTACACCGACTCGAGAAGCTCTCCAACTCCGTCGGCGTTGATGACCCACGTGATGGATCCGACCGTGAAGATCTGGCCGGGCTGCGGGAGGGATGAAGAGCCTATGGAAAAAACTATCTTGTTCGATAAGGAAACAGCACGCACACCCCTACCTAGCACGCCAACTGTCGACATAATATCGTCGGCAGTCCACCGAGGGGCACCCCGCGATGGTAGATTGATCGGCAGAGGAGCATGTAATCAAGAACAAGAAGGCAACAGAGACACATGAGTTATATAGGTTCAGGCCGTCAGTATGACATAATACCTTACTCCTGTGGTCTGTTGGTTTGTATTAGCTATCGTGTGATTTGCCGTCATTTCGTAGGGGGTCCCTGCCTGCCTTATATAGTCTTGGGGGCAAGGTTACAAGTCAGTTAGATCTGAGAGATAACCAGAAAGTAATAACAGATTACAAGAAACATGGGATCGTACGTATCCTATCAGATCTTGTAACAACTTCAGGATATCCTCCCTGAGCCTTGCGGGAGTCGCCGAGCAGAATCGTGCCCTGCAAGGCTCCTTCCTGCGGGAGTCGCCGAGCAGAATCATGCCCCGCATTGGCACCATGCTTTCCACCAAATAGGAAAGCACGCTCATTGACTTCCTCCACACCAACAAAGATATCTTCACATGGAAACCCTTAGATATGCCAGGCATTTCGAGGGAAGTCGTCGAGCATGCCTTAAAGATTAGGCCAGGCTCCAAGCCGATAAAGTAGCGCCTATGTCACTTCGATGAGGAGAAGCGCAGGGCCATCAGCGAGGAGATTGTGAAGCTTTTGGCGGCCGAATTCATCAAGGAATTGTATTATCTTGAGTGGTTAGCCAATCCCGTCCTTGTACGAAAAAAGAATGGGAAATGGAGAATGTGTGTGGACTACACGAGTCTCAACAAGGCGTGTCCAAAGGACCCATTTCCTTTGCCATGTATAGATCAAGTAGTCAACTCAACCTCAGGGTGCGAAACCCTCTACTTTCTTGATGCATACTCCGGGTACCATCAGATCGCAATGAAAGAATCTGACCATCTTGTGGCTTCTTTCATCACCCCATTCGGATCATTCTGCTATGTCATGATGCCATTCAGTTTGAAAAACATAGGGGCTACATACCAGCGTTGTATGCTCAAGTGTTTTGGGGGCCTCATTGGGCGAACCATTGAGGCTTACGTAGATGATATCGTGGTCAAGTCCAAATAGGCTGACTAGCTCATAGCAGACCTAGAGCAAACCTTCACAAAACTCTGGGCAAATGGCATCAAACTCAACCTTAAGAAATGTGTTTCTGGGTCCCAAGGGGTATGCTGCTTGGGTTTATCATCTCCGAGAATGGCATCGAAGCCAACCTAGAGAAGATCTTAGCCATGACAAGGATGGGCCCGATTCAGAATCTAAAGGGAGTACAACGAGTTATGGGGTGCCCTGCCACGCTTAGCCATTTTATCTCGAGCCTCGACGAATGAGGCCTCCCCCTATATCAGCGTCTAAAGAAAACCGACCGATTTGCATGGACGCCCAAGGCCCAAGAGGCACTTGACAAGGTCAAGGAAATCATGATGAGAACCTCAATTCTGGTCCCACCGACCGATGGGGAACCACTCCTGCTTTACATTGCGGCCACCACGCAAGTGGTTAGCGCCCCTTGGTGGTACAACAGGAAGAAGAGGGACATGCCCTTAAGGTGTAGCGTCCCATATACTTCATTAGAGAAGTCTTGTCTAATTCCAAGACTTGCTACCCCCAAATCCAGAAGCTCTTGTACGCCATCCTGATCGCCAAGAGGAAGCTACGTCACTACTTTGAGTCACACCCAGTGACAGTCATGATGTCCTTCCCTCTCGGCGAGGTCATCCAAAACCGGGATGCCATAGGGAGAATCACGAAGTGGGCACTCGAGCTAATGGGTCAGGGCATTTCATATGCCCCTCGAACAGCCGTCAAGTCCCAGGTGCTTGCCGATTTCATTGCAGAATGGACTGAGATCCAAAAGTCACCAGCAGCCATCGATCAAGAGTACTGGACAATGTACTTCGATGGATTACTGATGAAGAAAGGCGTCGGCGTGGGGCTGGTCTTTGTTTTGCCCCTTAGAGTGCGCATGAGGTACATGGTTCGCATTCACTTCCTTGCATCTAACAATGTGGCAAATATGAGGCACTCATCAATGGCCTACACATCACCATCGAGTTGGGCATCTGATGGCTTGACATCTGGAGCGACTCACAGCTAGTTATCGATCAAGTTATGAATTAGTCAAGCTATCACAGTGCCAAGATGGCTGCGTATTGCCAAGAAGTCTGCTAGCTGGAGGACAAGTTCGATGGCCTCGAACTCAACTAGATCTCAAGACAAATCAACGAGGTGGTCGACACGCTAGCAAAAATCGTGTATGGTTGAGAGTCGGTCCTGACTAGCATCTTCGCCAGCGATCTGTACAAACCCTCGGTCTGCTACAAGGAGCTAGAACAGACCGGTGATGAGCCACCTACCCTAGGCTCGAGGGCTGACCGACCATTGGCTCCTTCAGACCTCAAGGTCATGGAGCTTGATGAAGACCTAGTGCTAGAGCCTGACCCTCTAATTGACTAGAGGACACCTTATCTTGATTACCACCTCCACGAGGTGCTCCCAATGGACAAAATGGAGGCCTGGCAGCTCGCACGCCATGCCAAGTCCTTCATCATTATTGAAGGGGAGCTCTACAAGTGAAGCCACAACAAGATCCTATAGTGTTGCATCCCCATCGAATAAGGGAGGCTACTGCTAAAGGACATCCATGGTGGGGTCTGTGGACATCATGCCATAGCCAGAACCTGAGTTGGAAATGCATTCCGACAGGGCTTGTACTGGCCAACTATGGTGTCCGACACTGAGTGAGTTGTGCGCTCCTACTAAGGGTGTTAGTACTACGCTCGTCAAACCCACCTATCTCCCCAAGTGCTCCAAACAATCCTCATCACATGGCCATTCGTGGTCTGGGGGCTTGATCTGGTCGGACCCCTCAAAAGGGCGCCCGGGGTCTACACGCATTTGCTTCTCACCGTGGACAAGTTCATGAAGTGGATAGAGGCTCGACCGATTTCCATGATCAAATCTGAGCAGGCCGTGTAATTCTTCCTTGACATCACCCGCTGCTTTGGAGTCCCGAACTCCATCATCACGGACAACGACACACAGTTCACCAGGAAAAAATTCTTACAATTTTGTGATGACTGCCACATCCACGTCGACTAGGCCACCGTGGCGCACCCCACACAAATGGGCAAGTCGAGCGCATGAACAGCATGGTCCTACAAGGCCTCAAGTGTAACACATCGGGTGTTAGCCTTGCATAACTTGACTTGCATAACATGAGCATGAGCATCAAGCATCCATAAACAAGCATTTATAATTAAAACATTGGATTGAAACATCTGCAACATTTGCTTGTTATCGTAGGTTTCCTTGAACATATGCAACTTTTCTCATTATTTCATGTCTCCATGTGTTTATGCATATGATCATGAGTGTACACCGGTACTTGGTGGATGTGAGTCACACAAACATGTAGCAACACTTAGGTTAGCAAAAGGAACATGGTTCATGAATGTCATTCCCATGATCAAGCCCTTAAGTCATGTTTCATGTGATTACATTAAATAGCTCTATGAGTGACTAATACATGAAATGATTGAAGGACCTTGCAAATTGCTTAAACATGTTTAGAGTATCATTATGAACAACTTTGATATTCATGGTTAGGGGTAATTAGGTCATTAAGCCATGCTTTGAAGTGTATCATTATTTAAATGTGACATGTTTGACCAAATTTGAACTAGGTGTTGAGACCTTGCATGGAGGAGATCACTAAAGCAAAGTTGTAGTATTTGCTATAAGGAACAACTTTTATTTTTGGGTCATTAACTGATTCAGCTCCTAACATGTGTAAAATTGGATCACAAAAATCAGTAAAATCAACATTTCAACACTTATGAAATTTTCCTAAGTCATATCGACTGACAGCCTGACTGGCTGATCTTTGGGACGATATAACTCGATATTAGTTGAGAACTAGAACAAGATCCTTGAACAAGAATTTTAGCTGGTACATAGGTTTACCATTTCGGTTTAGAGTGTTTGCACGTTGGAGCCACGGATTAGCAAATGCATTGTCATGAAAACTCGCTGTCAGGCTCGTATCGGGGTTAACTGACGAACTGCATCGCTATCTTCGGTGGCCGACCGGAGCAGAGTCCACGCGTTGCGTGGTGGCTAGTGGATGCCGTGTGTCATCGAAGCCTCGCCGCGTGTGGCCAAGGCAGGCCCGTGCACGCCTTAACATTGCCCACACCCGCCCGCTCCTGCCCGCGCCTCCATTTTGCATTTCCTCGCTCTCCTTCGTCGCTCGTAGTGCCCGCAACAGCAGCGCTGCTCGCCGCCATCGCCGTGCCAGTCACCGGCTTGCCTAGCCGCTTCTCCATCACCCGCAACAGCACCACCGCCATCCCAGCAACTCCCTGTGCCAGCCCGTGCCCACTGATTGAGCTCGGTAAGCTCCAGCCCTGCGCACAGCCTCGCCGGAGCTCTTCCGCCACCTCCGTCGCCGTGGTCAGACCCAACCCGACCATTGCAGGCCACGCTAGAGCGCTAGATAGGTTCGCCGTAGCTCAGTTATGCTCGTCCGAGCTCTAGGTCGAGTCGCCGTGGCTTCCACCGGCGTCTCACCGTTGACCTGCACCTCTGCCCCGCCATTGACGCCGCCGTAGTCGCTAGCTCCGACGAGAGGTCCCACCAAGTAATGCAATGTGTGCGCGAGGTCGAGTAGATCACCGTGTGAAGATGTCACCACCGGCAGGTTCGCCATCGGCGAGCTCTGGCCGCGCCAGTAGAGTAGCGCCGCCTGCCCTGTTCTTGTCTCGATGACATGTGGGGTCCTCTGTCAGCGGGTCCCACCGGTCAGCGACAGCAGTATTGAAAGCTAGTTCATTTTGAATTCAGATTTGAGTGTGTTTTGTAATTTTTAGATCTCCAGTTTGGTAGCTTCAAAAATTATGCAATAAATTGTGTAGTGTTCCTTAGGGAGTGTAGTATTTAAGAAAAATATATTCTTGACATTTACAGTAGAAATTTTGAGAGATTTAAATAGAGATTTGAAATGTGTTTTTGAATGCATGCAAACTTGTATATTTTATATCTAGAGTTCCTGTGCTCCAAAAATTATGAAATTTTTGTGGTAAGCCAGTCTTAACATATATGAGCTCTGGTAAAAATTTGAGGATCAATGCATGTGTAGATTTGTAGTTATAGATTTTTCTTTTATAAATAGTGAATCCTTGTATGAATTTTTATAAATTATTTATGAATCCATTATTCATGAAATTTGTTGGGGGATATCCTAGTACCATAAGGATGCTAAGAAAAATAGGAAATCTGATGCTTGACACTTTTCACTAGGGTTTTCTATTTTTGCTATTGTAAGCCTTTCTGCCTTGTCCTTTTTGTATAGAATGTTTTACTATATAAAATGGCATGAGACTTTTGTAGTAGTCTTTTGGTAGCATTAGTAAGGCACTGTAAAATTTTAAGAATTTTTTATGCACATTTGATATACATTTATTATTTAACCTATGTATCCAAATAAAATAATAAAGGCATATAAAGAAATAGTTTGGGCTTCACCATTAGGTTTTCTTGAGTGTATTTGGTATGCTTAAACTGTTGGTAGACTTTGTGTTATCAAACTTTGAATGATTATATGAAGTAGAAGTATTGTTACTTTGTAATGCAAATTGGAAGGATTCCGGACAGATTCTGGAGTTTGATAAGTTGCATGATAAAAATGATGTTTACTGTAAAAATGGTTAATAACAAAGTTGTAGGTAATTTTATAAGCTTTCTAGAAAGTCTAGGATCACTGCATTTGGATAATTAGAACTCCAGTTATGAGTAAAATAAGTAGCTGCTGTTTGTGAAGTAGTAGATGCATTGTAGAAGTAATTAGTTACATAATCAAGAAGAGATATGCACCTACTCAGTAGAACATGATGCACTTGTTAACATATATGCATTCACGATATCTTATGCCATATTCATGCATCTAGGATCGAAGGAAGAAATAACGTTGCTGGAATTCGACGAAGTAGAGGAAGGGGATCAGCAGGAGAATCCTCAAGTCGCAGCTCCCGAAGGCATGGAGCAGAATCCTGAAGAGCTTCCGAAGTGTCCTGATCACCGCCCCACTTCCTTTCTGCGAGGCAAGCCCTGGAGCATTCTAAGTCTCCCCGTATTTTACAAATGATTACTTGAGTATTTATGATTGATGCATTAGGTTATAAGAGTTGAATGGAACCACTTGATGCATATAAATTCCTTGTCCAGATATTACACCTTTAACCGGTATAGGTCCAGGATCAAATATATGCTTAGCCATGCTTAGACCGGTAGAAGTCGGGTTATGTCTTGTCACCTGCGAGATATAGGTGGATACCGGAGCACGGTTGGCTATATTTGCTATCGTGGAATAGAACCATGGGGTAAAAGAAAATCAAGACCGGGCGGGATGTCGATAGAGAAGCAACAAGACATGGAGGTCTTGGGTGTGGATCTATCCCCATCTGTGTCGATTAAGGACCGTACCGTTGTTGGCGCTTCTGACAAGATTGAACGCATGCCTCTCACTTAGCTGGCCGGATAACTCGTTTCGACCGCGAAGCCAAGTAATTCAACTCAGGGCGGGACCCATTCTGTTGTGCGCTCCTTCCAGGGGACAATTAGACTGAGCCCAAGGGCAGGCTAGGCCTAAACGTCCTAGCATCTAGTGTCCCAGATTGTGCGGCGCGGTATGGACCCGCAAAATATGGACCTGAGTTGTACCAAAGGTGACATAAGGCTACCTTTGCGCGGTATGCCTGGGTTTGTGTTAGGAATAAATTCTCAGCTGGTTGAAATTGATTCGAATCACCGTCTCTCCCGGATAGTGAGAAACTTGGCTAGTCCCAACATCGTAGTAACTGTGTTATGGAACATGATGGTTCAGATAAATATGGAAGTACAATACCTGCTATGGTTACTATTATATGCTTTTAAATGATATACCACATGTTTGGCACAGGATAGTTGCTAATCTAGAAATGGATAGTTATAATTAACTTGTTAAAGGAATCCAAATTGTATGACTAAGTTAATTGCCTTTATGCAAAATGTTGTCAAGCTATCTCCACTTATACAGCCTTGCATAATCCTTGGAGTCA